>NW_019102445.1:0-87942 GCF_001856785.1 Myzus persicae
AAAAAAAAAAAAACCGTTAGATTCACGCTATTACAATAATCAATATTCTTCTTTGAGTAGTTGGTATCGAAGTATTTTCTTAGTAAAAATGTTGATGCGATTTCACATACCTACCGCATTAATGAAGCTCATACGTTTGGCACCAAGACATTCAACCTGATATTGCATTACATTAATACTTGTTGATTTTACAAACAGTCTAAATGTAAAACCTTATCCTCGCCTTGCCGAAATTTTCCTAAGTTATATAATTTAATATAATTTATCTTAACTTAATTCATATTAACGACCATGGTGCAATTATATTCCTATCGATGTCTCCAACATTATTACATTAGGTATTTATTTTAATTCATATTAAATTAGTATTGTAAAAAAGTTCTATCAGAACCAATGCGGGTTAAGGACGAAATAAAAATTCCTAGAAATGAGAATCTAACGACTCTGAGTCCAATTAAGTGAGAGTAAAAACATATTCTTAGAATTCGATATAGGTAGGTGTCGTGTAAAAATGTAATGCAAACTATTAGGCTCTCAATCTGACCTAGAATTGGGTTTGATGCAATGTATACCAATAAAAATATAATTTAAAATCAATTGCCGAACAACAATATTAAAATATATATTATTATTATTGCAGACCGATTTTAGGTGGATATTAAGAGGGGGCTTCAATCTCCCCTCTCAGAACTTTAACCAGTCTCCCAGGAGTCTTATGTGTTTAGTCTCTCTATACATATAAAGGTAAAAATGTCAAACCCTCCACAAATTTGACAAAATATCCACCTATGAGAACAAGTATCTACGTCCAATAAAGTATAAGGGATGGCTGTCGTAGTGTAAGGTGTCGATTAATGATTATGAATTTGTTAGGTAAATTTGTTGTTGACGGTGCACGGGATATCTATAGGTATAAATCATTTAAAAGAATCATTATATTATTATCATATTATAACTATTAATGATATATAAAATATCTGAAATCATATAAAATAGCTAAACTAGGAATTTTTAACTGAAAAATTCATAATATTATATTATTAAATCTCATTATTTTAATTACGATAATAGTTATCGAATATATTATTATATATATACGAATTAATCATTTTAATTAATACCGATTAAACTTCAAACGTATATCATAACGAAAAATAAAATTATGCATTTATGTAAATATCGTTAGATGAACAGTTATTAAAATATAAGATTTTCGATCACTCACTTCTATAGGTCTGTATAGGTGCCCATATTATTTAGGTACACGGAATACTCGTTTTTTTCTTTCTTTTTATTTATTTAAGCTTCGACAACTGAGGCCATTAGCTGTAGGTTGTGGTATTGTAAGGTTTTGGAACTGTATAGGGTTCCATTTAAAATGTACCTTATTATAGGTATAAGTTGTGCATTTGTCCAATATTGCCGAAGAAAATCGATATTGAGTACTGAGGTCCTCACCAGGCTCGGGTTGACGGTAGCCTTAAAATATGCAATTTATACTGATGTACCGTTGCACCTAGACGGTACACACTGCTACAAAGACCATTATAGGATGCATATTTCAAGAGTTAATTATTTGCACTTTGTCTTACAACCATTGCATGTATTTCAAGCAAAATGTTTTGACCAATCAAAAATTTCATAAATTTATATTTTCCTAGCCTTTAAATTTATTCTACCTACCTACTTAGGTACAACATTATAATATACAGTATTTAATCGATGACAATCTAGAAATAAAATAGTAACTAACGTAATCAGGAAAACACCTCAAACTTTAATGTTTCGTATATCTAGATACTGTAGTTACAGTACTTATAGCCTATAGGACTTACGAGACACGGGCGTTGAATTATAGATTTATTACTCGGTTGATTTCGTCATACTTCTATATCTTTGTGCAGCAATTAGAAAAAAAATCACCTTTAAACTTATTGTATACAATGCAATATTATTATTACACATATTATAAAATACTATTTAGCTGTATAGTTGAAAGTTTTGCTCATATTATAATGACGTCCTTAAACCAGTGTTTCATGATATAACTTTAGGTTCACTACAGATTCTGTGTTATTTTAAAACGCCATACACCATTAATGCATTATTTCACATAATTTCCATGTTTTAATTTGTAGGACCGAAAATGTCTATGAACAAATATTGGAAAACGAAATTTTTTAAAAAAAAACACCGTGTTTTTTTAGAACGATTGAAGACATTTTGTGGTGGTCCGGACACGTGCCGCAGCTGCTCTTCATATTATTATTAATCTATTCTAAAAAATTCCCGATGGGATCAAATGAATGGTGTTCGAACGTAAATAATATTATAGTTTATAATATTATATTATTGTTATCTATATTTAATGGCTGCATGTGGCCGATAAGAGAGCATCGTGAAGAACAACAGCTCTTTCGCAGCGCGTTCTACGAACTGTAAAAATGTTCATGTTTAATATCATATTAAAATAATATAGGTACCTATCAGCGTCCTACACTGAACACATACGCTTACAACATTAATGACGTTGTGTAAATATTGTGGTGAACATTTAATATCATATGAAATTTGTATTCGATCGAAGATGTCAATTCGATTAATCGCAATGCAATAATAACAGCGCGTTTTATAGTGCACCTCAATATAATATATACCGTTGCAGTAGGCTGCTGCACACCCACGAGAGATGGGTAGTTAAGTACCTTCTTTGCCGCCGAATATATCAAACCTCGCGTAGGGGCTTATCACCTCTACCCCTCCCCGACCATCGAACTCGCAAATCACCCAACACCCTTAGCCGGGGGACAGGTGCAGAGGCATCACCGTGAAATACTTATTAATTATTATTGAGCTGCCATTGAACATAATATTACCATTGTATTTTATCAAAACAAATATTTTATGCAGGAAATATAATGGCAAGGCGAAGTGAAATATTTTATCTGGTAATTGATTTTTTGAATGACCTACCACCCCCTCGAAGACTACTTAATACTATGCTTATGTATTGAAGTTATTATTATTCATATTAATACGAAGTTAGACTTGTACTACAATTTCTCTCTAAATCCAGTAATCATCGACCTCTTTAAAATTATCGCTGCAACTGAAAGTCACTGCCGAGACTAGCAATAATGGACACCTATAACGGTTTTGCGATGCGAATATTTTTCGTTGTGACTTTACTGCAGTCGCACGTGATCCTCTAAATCGACTGTTGCAGCAAATTCGCACCACTGAAATTGCTTAAACAATAATTCTTGTAGTACAGCAATTACGTATATAAAGTGTACTATTATAATGTGTCGTGATCATAAATCATAATAATAATTATTCGGCGGGAACGACAGATTTCGCAAAGTTTTCGACTTATCGACGTGGTCGGGATAGTTGTGAAAGTTCTAGAGACGTACCGACTACACTCTGCTATAATATATATTGTGTTATGTGTATCGCACGTACAGATGTACATCTGTATGGGAATCATTTAACATGATTATGTACATTAAAATATATAGAATATTATGTTATTTACGTTACCCATTTATTGATGAATGTTGATTAGTGATTACATAATAATACTATTATAATACACGACTATATACCTATATGATGTGTATATTATATATATATTGTAATAGAAATATATTAATTATATAAATCAGCGATTCTCAGATCGATTGTCGAGACCTATCGGACGACCTATAAGTTCCGTCGACCCATAATATTTGTGTACACACGCACACACGCTCACGCGCACACACACGCACACACACACACACACACACACACACACACACACACACTCACTCACACACAAACCGTGTAATATCAGTTATATGTTATTATGTACCCACCTACTTTAACGAATGTTTAGTCGAAAAACGTATGCTAAACACGTGTTCGGCGAGGGGAAAAACAGCCGTCGCAAACACTGCCGTCAAACGAGCTGTTTCTCAACAACGATGATTTTACTTATATACGCATTTGTGCACAAATAATTCGTTCCGATACTATACACACATCACGTAGGTACCTATATATACGACTCCGTCGCATCATCGCAGAGTCATCGATGACTAAAAGTTAAAAATCATAGTCATTATCCTCCGTGTGCGCGCGTACGACTGCCGTGACGATACAATTATTTTACGTCGAGCTTCTCAAAAAGTGTCTCGCACAGCGAAATAATGCTACACGGGCACTAGGCATACCGTTATATTAGTGAGTAGGCTGCATAATATTATAATATACAATATGCGTTGGGGCAGCGAGCGGGATGACGCGACGAACAATTTTCTATTATTATTATTATTATTATTATTATTATTATTATCATCATCGTCATTATTATTGTTTAATAATTGTATCGTTACGACGGTGACGTTATATATACATACGCGACAAGTGCTCTTTACATTACAAATTAAAGTTAAATTGCGTCCATTTAGGTGTACCCGCGCTGTTTGCTATCATAGCAGTAGCGGTGGTGTGCAGTATGTATATACTGGTCGCATACCTATATGTACATATATGTAATCTATTATCGTAAACGACATGCTTTATTCTTAAATAAAAAAATTGTACAACAATCATCATTTTTTTTTTTTTTTTAATATTCTAAATAATATGCACGACGATTAAATTGAAGTTAATTATTATTATTATTTTTTTTTTTTAAGCGAGCCATTAAGCGCACCTAATGTAGATTTATCTCATTTGATACCTATACTACTGCACTGCAATAATGTATTAATGTGTCTTAATTGTTTGTGCATAATGTTCATTAATAGTCAATTTTTAGCTAATCGTCTTTATTTATAACATTCGTGTTGATTCACGCGAATAATGTACATAACAAACCTGTATCTGTTTTATGATTCGACAAAATAAGCATAATATCATTAAGATTTTTTTTGGAATTAAATTAAACAACTTAAATAATATGTCATTTACTCTAAAGATGCATAACATTATTGTTTATAGTAATATTAGAGTTGTTTGTGTTCAAATTAAATACATTTATTTAAAAGATATATTATTAAATTACTCATTTAAGCAATTCAACGACCTATTTAATTACTTAATCTATTTTCTAACATCACAATACAATCTTTTTTTAAAGAAAAAACTATTACACATTAACTATAAATATAAGTTATAGGTATACAATGTACATTATGTATTATAAATGGATGCAGCATTACAATACTTACATTTTTTCAAGTTTTTAACGACATGAACAAACACTGATGGGCGTTTCTTTATTATAATATTATGTGTGTTATACACTTTTATCGATGATATTAATTATTAATGACTACGCATTTTACCATATTATAATTATAATATCGACCTCAGGAATATTGTAATTTTAAGCGTTCACTAATTTTTGGACATAGTGTAAAACCCCGAATCGTTTTAAATGATATAAGAAACATTTAAAAATGAAACTAATTATACAGTAGTTTGTTTATATTTTAATGATTAACGTATTCCACGCGATTGGCAATCTAGTTCTTGTGAATATAGGTACAGATTTTTAATAATAATAAACTATCACGGTCAATATGTACTATCATCGTACCGGAGGACTTTGGTCTGATAGAATCAGAAAAATATCAAAAACACACTCAAATGATAATATAAATATAATAATGTGGATGAACATAGTGTTACATTTATTTTAACTTTAATATTCGGTTAATTTTTAGTTGAAAAATAAAACTGAAACATTTTACTAAACAATAAAAAACTGGTGTGCCGAGTATGCATTTTTTCCATTTTTTTGCTGTCATTAAATATACTACAATTTCCGACTTAACTGTTAATTATTTTAACGTATTATTTAATATTTTATTAGTTATTACCGACCGCTGACGATATATTGAGAAATTTCGATTTTGGCGATGTAATAAAAAATGCTAAAAAGTAAAATAAAAATAATATAATATTATGCAGATGTGAAATATATATTATTATATTTTTTATACTATACGTTTTTTTATCATGTTTGGTACAATTAATATATTATTTCATATTTTATTCAATGAAAAACAATAAATTGCGTATACACACGCCGCGGTCTGCAATTCTTATCGAACGTACCTTTTTATCGACACGATTACTCGCTTGTATACATATATATATACTTATACAGGGTGATTTTTTAATACTAAACAATAATTATCACAAACAGCAATAATTTTTTGAAAACAAATTTCAAACGAGTGGTTAATTAGTCGTAAGTTGTAAACTGCAGCTATACTTATTACTTATAAGTATTTAAAGTTTTGACGAACGCGGAACCGAAAAGTTGGCCATAACTTTTTCGGGGTACTTACCTACTTATCCAATGTCGGGCCTAACTTTACCCCCCCCCCTTCTACTCAGATCTTCTAACATCAAACTTACTTATAATACTAATTAAGTAGGTACTCGTTCGAAATTTGAACTTTATGAGGTATACCAAAATTCTCTGAAAAATATTAAGCTTTAGAATATGAAATTAAAAATGTATATGTTGTCATTTAAAATAGTTAAAAAGTTAAGAAAAAATCAAGGATTCAAATCAGTTAAATAAATATAAGAATGTCAACAAATTAAAGATTTTCGTAAATTCAGAATTAAAAAAAAAAAAACCAAAAAAAAAAAAAATGTAATTGTTAATAGGTACTTTATGAAATGACGAATGTCTTGCTTTAAAAAAAATCAGTATGTCATTATTATATATGATAAAATAATAATATCAATTAATGAAATATCACTGCGGCGGTGCCATATTTGCCCGGATATAAATTTGATACTTAATTTAATTCCTGTAGATTATTACAACTATATTAGTATAGTGTGTACACGTCGTGTGATATCTTATAATAATAATATCAAATTCGGCTGACAACAAACGTTGACATTGTACATATTATATTTTTATTGCCGGCGAAAGAAATCGGAATACTGCTATCAATGGCTGAATTATGGAAAATATCAGAACACAATATATTTAAATGTACAGGGTGAATTTTAAGCATACTCTCGCCCTATTTTTGTGCTTAACTCATGCATGCACTCAAATTCTGATTTAAACATTTTTTAAATACATTTGTAGGCCATAGTTTTGAATACTTGAGATTTTTTGTACTTCTTGAATATGATCCTGTGATAACCCAAACATCTGTTCTCTCTTCGATACGATCGTTTTTCACTTTTACTTATTTCTAAGATATATTTTTGTTGAAAATTTTAATGTATCAAAATCAAAATTCGAGCTAGTAGTTTTTGAGTTATAGAACTTATATACTAATCGCCTATATAGTAGTGGATTAAGTACCTAAGGACTTGGATAATTTGAAAATGATGGTAATTATAGGTACATAATTAATTTTTTTAAATGGTCCAACTGGTCCAAGTATAATACATACTACATCTAATATTACATTTAATTTACATTTTTGTAAAACCATTTTCAATGATCATTATATTATCACCTTTGTATAAACTATATAAACATTTTAATAACTCAGAAACCACTGGTTAGTATTTTGATTTAAATACATCCAAATTTTCAAGGAAATCGCCAGCTAAATAATTTGCAGTATAAAAGAAGGGTTATTGTCTGAAAAATAGAAGTTTGTATTGCCACACGACACTTCTCGAGAATAAGTACAAAAAATATCGGAAATTTGAAAATATGTAGGTACAGTATTAAATTGAAAAATGGGGGTGAGCATGCCTCAACAATTACCCTGTATGTATACATACATATATATATTGTGTAGGTATAAATATGCCTACGACCTACCTATGTAATATGTATAGGTATATTAAAAGGCTGCACGCGTTAATAATGTTGTTATTATCTCTATTAGTCGTGTTGATGATGCGCCGGCTGTAAGGATGTATGTTTTACCTATGTAAAATGTGTTGTTTGAGATCTATAAATTAATCGTCGAGTATTCTTATCATTATAATAATTTTTTAAACCACACGATTAAAATAATTTTCGATTTAAAACCATCGGATGTGGTTCGTATACGGGTATATATAATGTAATATAATAGGTTGGTACACAATACTGCAGCCAGTAAAAGGTCATCTCGCATGGCTTACGGGTACCTAGTGCCATCTCATTATTATTCCGTTTCGTGACCACATCCACGGTAGATAGGTTAGAGATACCCTACCTACATATACCGCAGCAACTATATATAAACTAAAAGAAACGTATACATCGAACAAGGCGAGTGTAAAAATTTTTTTCGTTCTAATCTGTGTAATATAAATTTATATTGTCTTTCTTTTACCACGATATATCAACGAAATATAGTAAAATTATAATCAATTGTACACACAGTGTGATTATTTTAACAGCAAACACTAATTGTTTAGACAAGTAAATTTTTTATCAACTCAGCAAACGCCAAAAAAACATGACGAGTATAATATATTTTATAAGCAAACAGCAATCCGCTTACACTTACCATAATGTTCAATTTTTATCAACCTAATGTCTGTCGTCTGATGTGAACTCACACTGCAGTCTGAAACATTATCGTTTCCCAAAAATTTTTTTAACTTTAATATCTTTGATTTCTTTTGTTATTTTTTAAAGACGTTTAAAGTTTAGACGTTCAGATAAGAGTATATAGCAGGTATAGGGTGAAGCAACATATGCTGGTTACGGCAGTGACTACAATTTACAAATTTTGATCCTTCACATCTAATTCCACACAATATTTTAAATATGATCGACCTAATATTGCGTGCGTATGAATTAAAAGTCATGCACACTTTTTTATTTTGCTACTTTTTGTTTCATTTTTATTGCTGCGCATAGTGTGTGCTATCGTACCCTGTACAATACGCAGTGCAATTTGTTGTCGTCTACAGTCTATAACAATTATTATCTTGACTTGAAATGCCTTCCAATAAAAATACCATTCATTCGGTGATGTTATTTTAGCCTGAACATAATCATTTTTAGAACATTTTTACATTTTTAAGAAATTATAGGTGGCTATCTAAAAATTAAATGCCGGTATTGTGTTGCAGGGTTCATCAACAAATATATACAAACTGAAACTAATGCAATTTAGAATTAGAACTGCTCAATGTGCATAATACATTTTTAAAAATATTTAAATACCTAGTTCGTATTTTACGAAATAACGAGTTTTCATTATAATTCAGATAATCGATATACATAATATAAATGTAAAAATCTTAGATACAATTTTTGGTTCTTTAATTATTTTTATATACAATTACAAACATTTTAAAGTTCTTAATATATAAGACATTTTAGACTTAAACACATTATTTGGTACTGTATGATTTAATAACAGATGCAAATACACGTACTAAATAAGAATATTTATATAACTTTATCACGATTATACCACGAGGATCTGTTTCAAAACGAATCGAACAACTTAATATATTTTCCATTTATCAATGACAAAAATACCATCTTCGTAGTAAAATAGTAAAACTTAAATCCGATTCCATTGTAATATTTATTATTTACACTAGCTAATACTATATGTTATAACGTCGCATGAGGGTTAGAGGTAAGGCGAAGGTTCGACCTCACAAATACTCCGGTCATTCGTTGCATTTAAAATGCATTTTAGAAAATGTATGATTAAAAAACATCGAATGAATGATTGACAGTTGTAGCCCTCAACGACAGCTCAACACCCTCGTCGATATTGTCGTTCTCGAGACTTATTATCATGATATTATATTTTATTCTGTAATGGCAAATTGGCGGTATTTGCACCATATACAACTATACGAGTATAATATTATATATACTCATATATGCAATAGTCATGTAGTGTTTTGGCGTAGAGCGTTACTGGTGATATAATTGGGGTCAATAAAATATTAACGTCATGAGGTTAGGTTAATTGTGTATATCGGAACTATTTAAATTGTTCGATGGTATTTTTCGGTAACGCAATAATTATTATTACTCGTCAATAAATTAAATGATCGTTAAAATCTCTGGTGTAAAATATCCACGAGCGAAACCATCTACAACTATAAACGATAATATTGTACAACTCATTTATCATCAAAAGTGTACAAAGTAATATTACTTACCTCAAAGAACTGGGCATTGAGATAATGAAATCTACAGATTCTATTAAACACATAGTATATTATGCTCCTCAATGCTCATTTTTCGTAGCACAAAAAGTATAATATTTAATAAATTCCGATTCTAAATTTAATATTTTACTTGCTGCTTCATTTTGTCATTTTATATCCGTATAATTTACCTATTATGCTATACTGTTAGTGTAGATGGTAAACATTCTTTTAAATTAAAAAATATATAAAAATGAAAAACATCTAATATTACAATTTTGGTTTTTTCTTTAATATGATATTAGGTAATATTATACTTAAATACTTAGTAGTCAAGAACTCAGGAACGTAACTCTTATCGAAACAAACCATGTGTAACTCAAATTTTTTATTGAAGTTACTCAATATAATGTTCTGATTGTGTACAATATTGTAATATAGTAATATAAATTACCCAGTCGTTTGCAAGCTGTTATCGATTTTTGTCTGTGTACTTTGTACGATATTATAAGAGATCGTTTATCCGTGCATATCGGCAATTTTCATGGCATAGGGCACGCATTTTTTTTATATAATACAATCGAATCTATTGTCCAAAATCGAAGTAATTTTGTTTTTTGTTTTTATTGTATTATTCTGCACAACTACAGAATTACAAAACCTACCTATATATTATTTTATTTGAGCGTTATGTGCTTTATCAAAACGCGTTGACGTCTGGGTCGAGAGAACGACGCAATCGGATACCATTATACTTTGTTTTTATAATAATCATTATTATTATATAGCAGTCTGGTTGCTGATGAATCGATAACAGTTTCTTGAATTTCTCGGGAACGGCGAAAAAAAATATAAGATAATAATATTTTCGTAAAATGATAATAATAATAATAATAATAATAATAATAATAATAACATTATGACGAACGCGCTTGTGCGTGTTATTGACGGGGTAAAAAAAATAATATTTAAATCATTCCGACGAAAAATGGCATACATTAATTATGTACATGGTCGATTTTTATCTCACATGTAAAACAATGAACATAAATGTATAAAACACGGATCGACGAGTAATATTATAGTGTAATAAAAATTCGTGATGAATATTTGAAAACAATTCTTTTAATTAATTGAACATCGATTACATGGCTGCGAATTGCGATGATGTGTTGAGGATCAGCCGCTGTGTACCACCTGTATATAGACTTACTATAGCCTCGGTGCCTTACTATATAATAGCTTGTGTACAGCTTGCAGAGCACAAAATTCCTGTAAAAAATCGGGACCACGGGCTTTAATATTATATACAACAGGTCTGTTTAGAAATTAGAAACTTTAAGACCGGGTGAAAAATGAAGAAGCTCAACATTGTCGGAAATAAATATATTCATCTTATAGAGTAGATACACAAGAGCTTTTTTAATGTAAGACACCTGTGCACAAGACATCGTTTTTATGTCACTATTGTTTAGACGAGGCAGCAATGGCGTGATTATTGTACACGGTGGGTATAGTTAGGTCGGATGAGAATATTATTAGATTAGTATGGCAATTGTACCTACACATTTTTCGAAATATAAACGAAAAAATGTTGTGGTTTGATCGCGTCGGACTTGCGACCATCGTCGTCTGTCGAACATCTTAATTTGCACAATACTCATAAGTCATAATACGCAATAAAATATTATATGAATATCATGTACCTATATAATACCTTACATGTGTAATTATTATTTATTAATTACTACGCATCGTTTAAAATATATTATTACATATTATCGATATTATAACATTATATATACGTCATACTATATATTATAGGCAATCAAATATCATTTTCGGTTTGGTTATATACCACGGAATCCTATGATAACGATCTCAAAAAAACACGCGTGACTAAATTCGTTTTTTGACCGTGTACAGTGTACCTACCTAGGTACCTAACCTACAAATGAGAAAAAAATTGTTTCTCTTCTTCGACATTTTATATACTAATGTGATTTTACTTATTGTAATTATTATGCGAGACCCCCCCAAAAAAAAAAATAAAAAAAAATATATGATGTCCATTTTTGGTGCCAAAAGTGCGTAAGGAAAATAACAAATTGATCGCGGAGGGGACGACCGTATCCCCCCCCCTCGCGCTCGCTCGCACACACGCACACACGCACACACGCACACACACACACACACACACGCACACACACGGTAGTGTGTACTATAGTACAGGAGCGCTACGTCGGACACGACGATTGTGTCGATTATATTATTATTATATTATATTATACACTATACCGTAGTTGTACAGTTGCCGTGCGCGTAACGAGCGAGTTGCGACGCCCGCGTCGCGTGTGTGCAATACCTATTCAATATAAAACAATATAATATTATTACCGTGGTGTGCTACGCTATTTGACCCCACCCCTCACCCCCCTCACCGGACGTCCGCCGAGTGTCAAATCGATCAATACGAATTTAACGAATTTAAATCGAAAAAAAAAAAATTTCCGCTCGACCGCCGCGCAGCACACAGGACCCGACCGCGTACACGCTCGCACACCGCCGTCACGCATGCCTATACACGACAACAATATTATAACATCGTTAAAATATTATTATTATTATTATTATTATTATTATTATTATTATTATTATTAACAGTCGCGCGGCCACGGTCGTTGTGTTGCAGGGATGCAGGGAGCGGTGTAATAATAATAATATTATCGCAGCCGCCGCCGCAGCGTCAGTCCGCCTGCTGCAGTCGTCACACTTGCGCGTCCACGACGAGAGCGCAAACCGCCGCACCACGAGCGACCAATAAGACACGCGCATAGACGACCGACGGCGATTGGCGTGATAATATCTTGTCCACGCGGGACGCACTACAGAACGGACGTCGTCCCGGCGGCGGAACCCGCGGCATACCGGAACCGGATACGAACCCGCGAGCGCGCCACACCGCCACCGCCATGAACTGGTCGCGCCTGTTCTTCGTGACGGCCGTGTCCACGTTCGCCATGACCGGCGTCTGCGGCTCGTACATACTGGAGGACACGCCGCTCCACTGTTCGGTGCGGCGGAGCATATCGCCGTGCACGTGCAGCTACTTCACCGGCATGGTCCGGCCCAAGATCATGGTCATCTGCCAGAAGATGGTGTCGTTCGAGAGCGTCATCGGCGCGCTCCAGAACAAGTTCGACGCCGTGTTCGACTACGTGCTCAACATCGAGTACTCGGAACTCCACGACCTGGACACGAGGCGGTTCAACGAGCTGGGCTTCCCGATAGTCGACCTCAAGCTCACCAAAAACAATCTCAGGTCGGTTCGGCTTTGTGTCGCAATATTATTATCGCGGTATATACAGTATGGGTATAAGGTAGACGGTATAAGGTATGTACCGCAGGTTGTTACTGTGTGGCGCGTGTCACTCATTCGGTCTCGAGAATGGATTGGATTGAGCGCGGGGGTGGGTGGGTTGGCGCCGGAGGATCTGCACTTGTCCGCGATCGCTTGAGGTTGTGCAGTACCTATTATACGTATTATGATATATATTTTATGACATTCCGTGGATCTTCGCATGGATGAACCAAAATTGTTTTTTTTTTTTTTTGCACTAGAATGATACTGTAATCGGTATATTTTGTTAGCGGTAAATTAACAGTTTTGCAATATCGTACTGCATGACAGCGTTGCGCGTATCCCGAACGGTAATCAATCACTGGAAAAGTACTGGCCCCAAGGCGCAAAATATCTTAATCCGGCCTCGGCTGAATGCGCCCAGCTATTGCTGCTCGTTATCCGGACTGGAGAATTCGACTGAAATAGCTTAACAATACGAGACATCGTGTCGAATCCTCCAGAAACGGCTTGTATGAGCGTATTTCCGGCGTTGTTGAGTGTTAGCTTTTTCCTATGGTATAGACTGAAACATCGTGTCGTTTTTGACAATTTCTGAGATAGCCATTTTTGACTAAAACGGTGTTTGACTTTTGGCAATGGATATTACGTAAGTACGTAAAGCTATTTTCAATTTTTGTGCTCCTACTTTTTAAAAATTATTATATTAACGTTTCGTCGTTTTATGATATACGTATAGGTATAATAAAGTAAATAGTAGTTGATGAGAAACTAACAATTGTATTATGCTTAACAATTTTGTCTTGTTTATGAATCCATTTTATTCACAAACAATATTAGTAGATCAATAATCGTATATATTCAAATAAGTTGAGATAAAAAAATTTAAAATTGAAACATTATAGTTATAAAGATTTAAATATTGAAAAATTTTAAAACTGCTCTATTGTAAAATTTGGTAATAGTGTAATACAAATGTTGACGTTTTATAGACTATATATTTGTTTTATCATACCTATAATATCTTATTACCTATCTAAATGTATATATTTTCAACCTTTCAAATTTCTTTTCGAAATCGTCTGATATATTATAACACTTTTTTTAAATGGAAAGGCCGAAGATAAAACCACTATCGTCGAAAACGTTTCGAAAATAGCGCGACATCGTGTAAAATATATAATATACTAAGACGCGGGTGGTAGACCGCGAGATAAGGGTTTTACATTTCGAGAGAAAGATAGATCGTGTTTATATGTGAATGACGAAAATTAGGATTTGAGTAATCTGAAAATGTGATTGAATAAATGCTAGAGCTCAGCCTGTGTAACTAAACAGAATACTAGATGGAGATCAGTAGTTTGACTTTTAATGTATTCATCGGTAGATTAGCCTAATACCTTTATTTGTCCATAAAATAAAAATGTAGAGTTGAGGTCAATAAAAAACACTATGAGTTATAACGATAATTAATGCTTATACGTATGGTAATAATGATTTTCCAAAACCATGTCAAAAATATTTTTTGAGAAACAATAATTAATAACGGGGACAAACACCTCTACGGTGATAGATGCTATGGACTCTTTATGATTGTTGTTTATTTAATATTATTATTTCACAAGCCTCTCTAGTCTTATTTCCAGAATCTCAGTTGATATTCTATAATATTATATATTGTGCGTGAACTCGACCTCAGTCGACGTAGCTAGTATATCATATTTCGTAGCTATACTGTAAAACTTCCTCGAAGACGTTTGGATGTTAGGCGGCTCTTCTCTATTTTTCCACCATGAAATGCACGTGGTTCGTGTAGGTAAAAGCCCCGTGATTTTTCACGATTTTATCTATTCTTGAGAATGATATGGTCCTTTCCCTGTACACTCAATTTCGTGAGTCTGTAACCAAAGACAGCTGCGATTAATTAAAGTGGTTTAAACGTTTTGAATGTATGGTTTTAGACGATCGCATAACTTTTTGTCGAGTAGAAAACCCATCGATCCGATTTTTGCACTCGATATAACCACAGCGGCTTAAAATCATGAAATAAATAGAAATCATTCAATTCACATGAAATAACCTCATCATTGATCAGTCGTAAAACTCGAACGAATATAAATCTTATTAGATATTTTGGTTTTCGTCACAGTTCGAATATTATTGTCGAGCGAGTTGCACTGTTATTGTTACATAATATTATATAATATAGACTGTTTGTCTGTTTACTACGTTGAATTTTTTAGTTCATGATCATTTTATTATGATGTTACTGTGTATATGGGTAAAATTTAATGTACGATGCGTTAGGGTATTCGCTATGACGATCAGAATAATTCACTATCTATTATTGTTTCGTAAAAACAATAACATCTGCACTGCTTCAATGCGGTCATACACGACATGTAACTTTATATAATTATTACAATAATATGTTCGATTGAATTTTTATCGAGATAAATATTGCTCTGGCAAACCAAATAGACGCTAGAGTTGCGTAAATGTAAAGGTTAGGTATGGGTATATAATGTTGTTATCATTTAATTTTATAGAGTATAGACAGTATAATAGTTAGAATACTCGTGTTTAATATATAGGTATATTTTCCCGAGGTTTATTTTCTAAACAAAAAATCAAATTATGATACTTAGAACGGTATATTTTGTTTTACGGGAGGTCACGGACACTCCGAGTATTATAGCGTTCTCGTCTTGGAAGTGACGTTTGGTACCTAAATATCTTAGATTTCGTCCCCTTATAGAGACCGAGTGTCGTCTGGACTGTGAGCGATAAAGAGACAATATAGAGTAAATTAATTAATTAATTCAAGACACTGGCACGTTTTGCATCAAACTTTCCACAAATTGATGACTCTTTATACTATATTATGCCATCGCAGCTGGCGATGACACATATGGGAGCCATTACTTTTCATTTATCATAATATTATTAAAGTAATCGTAAAATTATGTACCTAATAATTATTATAATATTACTTGTGACTTTGTTCCACTTTGTAGCACGCTACCGGATGAGGCTTTCATCGGTATGAACAGGATACGGATCCTGTACTTGTCGGACAACAGGCTATGTGCGGTGCCCACCCAGATATTCAAGCACATGCCCAGTATCGAGGTGTTGGACTTGGCTAGGAACTCAATTCACAGCGTTGCCTCCGGAGACTTCCAAGTACGTCGCAAATACTTTATTATTATTACATCGCCAGACTATCAAAAATACCTAGGTATATAATGAAGTTTATATAATATACCGTGTGTCCACGAAAATAGGGTACTCGGAAAAGTCGAATATGTTGAGCATGCGCAAAATCGATGGGTTACAACCTTTGTAAGTTGTAGGAATTAATGATCCGACAGCTGTTTGGTCTCATGTCCCTCAAACACAATTCAAAAATTTGTTTGTGGTATTCAGTGATATAAGTGCTGAGCTATAAAATTGTGGGGACTCGGTATTGTCGAGTAGGTATACCACTAAGTATAAGCGGTTACGCGTAAAAAGACATTTTTCGTCTAGTTGTCGTTTATGATATTATAATGTTATTACTTATGAGGTACATT
The DNA here is from genome assembly GCF_001856785.1 of Myzus persicae. Classification (NCBI taxonomy): domain Eukaryota; kingdom Metazoa; phylum Arthropoda; class Insecta; order Hemiptera; family Aphididae; genus Myzus; species Myzus persicae. The sequence goes on from NW_019102445.1 coordinate 17,035, forward strand.
ACATTTTTTTTTATTGTAAAAAAATTATTTTATGTACGGTCGTGTTTTCCGGGCGGGTTCGGCTCATCTATATAGTATAGGAGAGCGCGTGTATCGAACAGGAAGTGACGCGAGCTGCAATCCTTCACCCTGCGGCGATTAAACGCAATCGTCCGTCGACAGACTAACGATAAAAACATCGTGAATGTGAAATCATATTTTTCGTTATTGTACCATATTGCACTATTATAGAAAAAAAACAAAAAACAAATAACGTAATAATAATTATTCGAAACGTCTATCATCAACAATCTTGCGTAATTTATATTCTCAATGACATTCGCGTGTATGTGTTATGACGTGTACTATATTTACTCTGAAATCGAGAAACATACTAACACAGGAAAAACGGGAATTTATATGTTTTCTACAAAATCGAATCGCTTATTTTAATACGTAATTAAAAAACAAATGATTGTAGAATTTTCACCAAATGTTTATATTAGCATTAAATATGGTATTTTAGATCTATTTTAAAACATTCGACATTTTTGAATTTTTTTAAAATTTTTTTCTATAATATATGTTGTTCAAACAATTTACGCTAGGTCAACTTTATAGCTTGAAAATTTAATATGAGATCCCACTTAAGTTCTTCTAATAACTATATACATATAACTATATTATGTATAAAAATATAAAAATATATAACAACATTTTTTACAAGCGTTTGAAGTTCACAACTTGTCAACATTTCGAGACAATTTTCAAAGTTATTTTTAATTCAAATTTCAAAAATGCTCAAAACTAATGTTTGAAAAATTATTCTATATGTTAATTTGCTAATTATAAAGGTTTTGTTTTCTAACGCTACCTAAAACAAAACAATTGTGACATGTATTTTCTATATTAATGGGATGTTAACAATTATTATTATTGTATACAAATGTTTAAGCATAATTATATTCAAAAACCGAAATGTTATCACACATAAATCAGAAAAAAATAAAATATCTATAACATAAGGTACGTCATAGCTCCGCTCAAAATCTAAAATGTATTATAAATACTTTTTTTCTTCAAAAGATCGGAATTGAAAATGAGATCAACTTATTAAATACAAATCACATACGTATTATTATTGTATATCTATTGGATATTTTGATGTGATCGGTTGTTTTGATTAATTTCTAGAGTCTATCGTTGATGAACACGTTCGTGATGGCCACGAACAATCTGACCGATATAACAAACGGATCGTTCCCTACGACGTTGAGAAAAGTCCAATTGGCCGCCAACAACCTGACGGAATTAAATGGAAATTTGAGGTAACTACGACGTTGCTTCAGTAAAAGTTCGATTGGGCCGTGAGCTCTCGAAAGTTACATATATTGTTATAATATATTATAATGTAACTAGCGTGTGGCGCAGCTTGTTTTGTTCCTCTATCGCATCAATAATAATATTCTTCATTCGTACCAAGGGCAAAGTCCGTTTGTTATAATTGAATATTATAATATTGTATAGTATGGTAATACGTGTTATGAATAACACACGTAAAACCCACATTCTATAGTATTATGTATGATAAAACAATTAATTGAAAATCGTATTTTGTTAGTTGTTACTGTTATATTCGTGAACACCTTTCATGCACAACGAATAGGTACTATATATATATATATTATAAATATTAAATTCCAATGAAAATAATAATCACTTATAAAATATTCAAAAGTTTCGAGCTTACGTGCACATCATACTATGTATTTTTGATTATTTCTTTTTTAACTCAATTGTGCACTACGATATAATCTATTTATATATGTCGTTAGAAACCAAAAAGAACTAGAATGGCTGTACCTGTCCAACAACCGGATAAAAAATCTCGACGGAGAATTGCCAATCGACAACGACAGACTCATAGTCTTGGACGTGTCCAAGAACAGCATAACTCATTTACCACCAGAACTCAACTGCCTCAAGGCACTGAGGTATTTTTACTGCGCATTTAATCAGTTGACCGGTCTGAACAAAACGCTGTCCAAGTCGAAAAAATTGGTTTGGCTTGAGCTCACCGGCAACAAGATACAAGAGGTATGCGTGTGTAGTTTACTGAAAACCATTGGCAGAAATCACGAGGGGAGGGGGACGAAAGTTCATATCCACTAAACAGATGATTGGAAAAATATTGTTCCTTTTTTCCCTTTATGATTATAATTGGCCATAGACACTTTAAATATTTTATGAATTACTTAAAAAATCTTTAAATTTTTGGCCAAAAAAAAAACAAACCGCTCGCACAGGGGTCGGAAAGTAATTTCTATTGGAGTCCTAAAGATTAAAATAATAAATCAATGTGGTCCAGTGAAAAAATCTTTTTCAAATCTTTATATTTTAAAAATAGCAGTTTAAAAATAATAATGCCGTTTTAAATTTCCACTTTGAATAATAGCGACAGTTGAATTTTAAATTAAACAGACTGGGATGGCTCCAACCCTTTCAGGCAATACAAAACAATATAGTTCTGTCCACTCGTTCATGAACTTCCTATTTTCGCTGACAATTTTGTGTGTCTTACTCAACATGTAGAACGAATAATAAGAAGAAATAATATACACGTTAAAGTTTTGCCTTCCGCGGTCCAAATATGGACCGCGGTCCGCCAGTTGCCGACCACTGCGCTAGCAGCTATTATTTAAAAAAAATACTTTGGAAAAACCATAAATTTACATGATATATAGGATTATTCAATACAGATATAGTATATTCCTATCATCTATTATACAAAAAAAAAAAAAACAATACGAAAAAAAACCTTTAATGTGATGTGTTATGAAGTGTACCTTAAAGGTTATTAAGGCGAATTTAGGCATCTTACAATTTTAGCGCCCTCCCTCTTAATATAATTGTATCTGGCTTCCGCTTGTGCAGAAAATACATCCTGTAGGCCCACAAACATTTGATAAATACAATATATCGTCATTTATTTTATAACGTTCGCAGTTGGCGTCCGATGAATTCGAAGAAGCATCGATGATCGAAGTGTTAGAACTGAGCAACAACTGCATCAAACACTTGAACAAATCGCTGTTACCACTCACTCAACTATCCGAGATCAATTTGTCGTACAACAAAATCGCCGAATTCTCGTTGGCCGAAATCAAGGGATTGAAGGAACTCAAGTTGGTCGATTTGTCGCACAATACGATTTCCAAACTCAGTGGCCACTCTGAGGTAATAAAATGTATTGAATAGCGCCATTAGTTCCTATATAACACATTTAACGCGCGACCATGCATTTATGTGCAGTACAATTATAATAAACTTTAATTTAATATTTGGTTTTCATACTTTTTTCAAGATTATAAGCGAACCAGTGACTGGAATCGAACACTTGAAGTTGGACCACAATGAGTTGGAGTCGCTCGGCGGATCGTTGATAGGCATCAAGACACTTGTCAAACTGAACATCAGTCATAACAAATTCACCGACATATCTCCGTACGATCTGACCGGATTAAATTTAAAAATTCTAGATGTATCTCACAATCTGTTGCACATACTCCCAGATTCGTCTCAGGTAATTGACGGACGGACGTCGTATAAACCGCGTATTAACGATAATAATACCTATATTTAATCCCAATCTCAATTTTCCTGCACATTTCGCTCACCGTGATTTTCATTTTCGTCTCGTAGATTCATCTGCCGGCCCTCGAGACGCTAGTAGCATCGTATAACGTTTTAACCGGACTGTCCAAAGAGTTCCAAGGATATCCCGTGCTTTGCCACGCCGACCTCGAGTTTAACAGCATAATGACCATCCAGGAAGAGCTAGTCGAAATGACCCAATGCAAATTGCACGGAGTGAAAAGCACTTTGAGAATATACTTGGAAGGTAAGATGGTAGCGATTTGCTATGGGTGGTAAATATTGTTATCGAAATCCGAGTTTGTTGACACCGAGCTCGGCGTCGTGAACCGATTATACCGGACGAACACACTCATTATCTCGAAAACGATTATAAGTTTTTTAAAAAATATCTAAATTACAATATTGTCGCACATAATAATAGATTTAAATATTTTTGATGTTTAACATAATCCAGCCTGTAGTCAATCATAATAGGATTTGAAGTTAGAACGAACGAAATGGAGTAGCACCACCCCACTCGTCTAAATCTCAAATACCCTTGATACTGATGTTATGTGTCTGTTTGAAATATTCATATTTTATGCATCGAAGTCTTCAATAAAATATTCTGTACGCGCATATTAAATTCAAGACGTGTATGCGCATATCGTCACTCGAAAAAGTCCATTCCTAAAAACTTGAAAAATTGAAACTTGAAAAAAAAAAAAAAATAGTAACAAGCTAGCAGGTAAAACGAGAATACGAAAAAGTTTTAGTATAACGTTTCGTCGCAATGACAATGTACTTAAAAAATCGTCTTGGAATCGTTTTCGAGGTGATCGGCGTTTTCGGACGGGATCGCCTGCTCAGTTGCTAAATAATAATAACGTTGTTGTACCCACCCACTATAATATCAATGAAATCCACGTGGACAGGAAACCCGGTGCTGTGCGACGACAACACGAAAATCATAACTAAGGCGATGGAGTTGAACCACAACGCGGAAGTCAGCGGCACCGCCAAGTGCATTCCCGTGACAAACGACATAAAAATATCTAACCTGACCGAGATCGACCAGTCCCCGATCACCGTGATCGTGACCTGAAGGTGACCCCGCATCGTTGACTATACGCGTATTATATCTTCGAATTAATATATATATATATATATTATTATTATATTATTATGTTTCCGTGTTAATATTATAATTATTATTTATACAATTTCTATATTAATTGTTTTTACTTCTCTGTTGATTATAATAATAATAATAATAATAATGATAAACTATTTTATTTTAATACTTTTTTCTCGTCGGACCTGCAATGCTACGATATTAATATTATTAAAACATAATATAATGTTATGTGAACAACGCGCGTGCGCCTCGTGACAAACCTTAGAACCCCTAAAGGTTATAGGTATATGCATGTTTATATATATATATATTAATACGATTATTATAGATAACTACTTTTGTAAACGAACCGTAACGTATATATTATATGCTCTGTTCACACACAGTCGTCTAGTCTAGCTTATATCGCGACTGTATAATAATATTTTTTGGATATATATATATATATATACAACGGTAATAGTCTTAATAATAACAATATTATATTTTATATTATTATAGTATTATTGTTATCATTTTTATCGTCATCTCCATCGTAATTATTATATTGTTTAAGAATAATAATGTGTAGCGGTACTATAGCGTTGAGAGGGCTTGGATCGTATATTATAGTATATAGGTATATTACATAATATATAGTGAGTGTTTTGATTATTATTTTTTTTTTTCTTCACCTTTTCCTGTATGGTAGGGTGTTCACTGTTCATATAATCGTGTCACTCCGCTTGGAAGTTTATTAAAAAAAAAAAAAAATGTTAGCGACCCTAAAACGATGCACAGTGTTATTATTATGTCTACATTATATTATTATGATATGACCAATATTTGTTGGTTCGAAATCAAAATTTTCCGATATAACCTTAAATCTTACAACTATACCTATTGTTTTATATAAATGTATGTGATGGCTATTTTTTTTTTCATTTTAATGTTTATAATTGTTTTTTTTCTATATATATATACATATAAACTAATAAAATAAAGTTAAACTTTCACTGTTAAGTTTTATTATTTCCTCTTGTGTATTCGTTTGTGTGCGTTTTCAAAACGAAAGTTTTTGTTTTGTATCTCTATTATAATAAAGCTTGTGTTGAGGGGGGAAATGTATTTAGAGCGCGCCTCGACTGTCAAAATAATTTTTCCACTTCGCTACTCAAACTTAACGAGGGACAAGGGTTTCGTTTCCGTCTTTGCTTCGAGGAAAAATAAGTTTTTTTCTGCAGGACAATGGAAACTTATGGTAGCTCTTAAATAAAGAAAGAGGGTGACCAAAAAAAAAAAAAACTAAAAAATCTACTTCCTTCGAGATTTACTAAGGGTACAACCCGCGGGCATTATATAGTCATTTGAAGGGTGAAAATAATGGTTGAACGTTTATTTCAGTCTTAAAACTACATTCGCATTCAAAAATAACAAAAAAATATTTTAGTATACCTGTACCTATATTGTTCGTAACTTACATTGAAAAAAACATGGTTAAATTATTATATTTAACCATGCATATATCAATAAAATAAATATCTCGGGTTATTCTAAAAGGATTAAAGTTTTAATTACTTAAGTTTTGATTTTCATAAGTAGGACATTAGGTATAACTTAACCTTAATATTTACAAAATAATAAAAAATTGGATTCTTCGTGAAAATGTGAAATAGATTTTATGTTTTACCTAACTGAAATTTAAATTTAAACGAAGCTTACACTGATGAATGTACATTTTACCTGAAAAAAATAAATGATTGTAACAGATGCAATATGATCTCAAAATATGTAAGTACATTATACCGTATTATAAAAATAGTAAAAAAAAATTATATCAAATCATTAAAAATTGAAATTGGAAAATCTATAAAATTAATAACTATAATTTATAACATAATTAAAAAAACGTTACGAACCTAAATCCATTACCTAATATTATGATGCAGATGACACAATAAAAAAATTATTCACGAAAAATCCCAGCATCCCCAAAAATTTGAAATCATATCAAACGTTTGCCTAAGGGTGCCTAAGCACTTTAAGGAGGTGCTCTTTTAATAATAATAAAATTAATTTCATTTCACAAATATACTTAAATAAATTCCAAAGTATAACGTTATGAATTTTAAATGACTATGTCTCAAAAAATCAAAGTTTGTGGAGGAGATACAGAGTTTTATAATTAAATATATTCCAGTTATTAACTAAACTTGTAAAGATGTAAGGATATAAAATGTATAAATAAAACTAAAACATAACATTGTCAATATAAAGGGTGATTCTTTAAGCATGCTTGTCCTATTTTATGCTTAAATCATGCATTCATTAAAAGTCTGATTTTTAATATATACAAATCTATACAAGCTTAAACTGGAAGACCATATTTTATAATACTTGAGATATATTGTACTACTTAAGGATGATCCTGTGACAGTACAAACCTCTGTTTTTCAATTAGGAACTTATTTTTTCGTTTTTAATTACTTTGCAGTTATTTTTTTGTTGACAATTTTGATGTATCTGAATCAAAATTTGAAGGAGTTGTTTTTGAGTTGTATGACTTTGTGTAGTAAGGTCTAAGCAAGCCCTCCTCCCCCCCCCCCCCCCCATAAAATGTTGGGTCCTATATTAAATGTTTTTGCGGGTCTTGTTGAATATTATTTAATATGAAATTAGTGTTACCATTTAAAATTCTAAATTTTAAAAGATCCAACAGCACTCCTTTGTGGGGGTTTTGGGCCTAAGAATAATATGTCTATGGTAATGGGTTAAGTAGCTGTATAATTAGATAATTTAAAAATATTGATAACTGCTATTGATCTCTCAATATAAATAGTTTATTTATAAAAATGGTTCAAGTAAATACCACATCTAATATTTCATTTGAGTTACAGTTTTGTAAAACCATTTTTAAGGATTATTATCCTTAGTATAAACATTTTAATAACTCAAAAACTACTTATAATGAACTAATTAGAATTTTGATTTAGATACATCCAAATTTTAAAGAATATCATCCGTTAAATAATTTGATGCAAAAAGGGGTGGGGTATTATTTGAAAAATAGAAGTTTGTATAGGCCTCAGAAATATTAAAAATTTGAAAATATAGTCTTTAGGTATAATTAAAAATTCTAAAAACCAGAATTTGAACAAATCTACTATTAAGCTATTAAAGCAAAAAATTGGGGTGATGAACATGCTTCAAAAATTACCTTGTATATTAATACAATTGAAAAATATAATCCTAATAGAACTTTAAAATATAGTTGCTTAGTTATTAATAAATACATTGTACTCTATTGAAATAATAAAAGAAATTCTATTTTTTGTAAGTGTTAACATTATTAAAATTAAAATTACTGATATTGATACAGAATCGATTACCAATTCCAATGCTAATATTAAATTGATCTATTTTTCCAAATTCTGTATTATACTTACTTAATCAAAAACCATATTTTATCCCGTGAGTTGGAATTTATTAGATTTTTTACACGGTTGTACCTGGCCACTGGAAAGTCATAATATCAGTAAATTATATTATTATGTATGGCACTATGGCTGCTTACACTAGGTACCAGCTGGTACACTGATATATATATGTTATTGATTGTAATGGACGATAGTAAATAGTAATATTTTACAGTTGTTCCATTTCAGTGTAGTCGAGATAAAAATAATTAATTTTTTGATTTAAGTACCTATACAAACTCTAAACTGCAATAAAATAAGTGTAACCTGGCCGTATTTTAGAATGTTAATTAAATAACTCATCATAATATGCAGTACATAAAGTTGCAATCCAGTTAAATATTTAATGATCAAATTAAAAACCAAACAAAAATATTGTTTTAATTATTTCATACTTTAATAATATAAAACGCATTAATATAAAATAAGTAAAATGCTAATTTTTATTTAAAAATGCAATATGATTGTTTAGACGAATTCGTAAGTAAATACACAGACCAAATAATTAAATCATGTTATTATTTTCAGATTTAAAATTACCATAATACACTCATAAATTAATTGTTTTTTGATTTATTATACTTGTACTTTAAATTATCTTATGCGGTGAAAAATGTAGGTACCTACTACAGTTGCTATCTGTCAGTTATATAGTGGTATACAAGGTGATCTTTTTGTTAGTAGAACAAATGTTCATTGTGTAGGTACTTGAGTATAATATTTTCATTATTCTATGGACATTTTTATTTACATTCAGTTTTAACTTCCCAGACATATTATTATTAAATAGTTAATCTAAAAATAGTTTTGCGCTTACGCACAAATTTAAAAATACAATTTCACAATAATAATTATTGTGGTACTTGGTTAAAAAGTTACATTTCTTACATTTTCAGATTATAGCTGTAATATTATTCTTTCTCTATTACTCCAATTTCAACTGGAAATAATTGAAAACATTGAAAACTACAAACCATAAGCTATAGTTCTGTAACCTGAGTCCAGACAAACATCCTTGTCGATAATTTAAAACTTAAATCCAGTAGGATTGCCATCTTGAAACCAAAATAATCAATACTGGGAGAAAAATGAAATAAATTCTTAAAAAAAAAAAAATATTATGAATATCGTCCAAGCCGCGTGTGGTGTACCCTGCAGGTCAACAATTGAAAACATCATCCTGTATAAGATTTTGTATTTATTACTTACATAATATTAGATTATAATACAATGTATTTTATGAACATTTGGCCAGAACTAAAATATGCATCACCTTTAATCTACATATACACATTTATTAGGTTTGTATCTATCGGACATGTGTAAAAAACAAATGGATTAAAATAATTTTCACATCATAAACAATTATTATTGTAAACGTAATGTTGGCCTAAGTACTAAAATTCGTAAATTTATTATAATCGTTTTAATGATATGCAGTGTACAAAGGATGCTATGATACATCATAAATTATTTCACTAATGTCTGATAACCTACATGCAAGCTTAAAAAACTACTCATTAAATAATGAACACGCCGAATTAAATTTACTTATACTACTTAAAACTACTCGTGTACCTTCTAAAATCAATCTGGGTCTATGGCCTCCAATTATAGAAAAATGGTAAAACATCAAGTATGAAAAAATACAGTAATTTCAAAATAATATCAACCGAGGAAAAATAACATCTTTACATTGATATGCATCTAAAAACTGTCAAAGGAGAATTCAAAGATGTCAATAAGAGAGAAATTTCAAATTTTTCACTTACCCATCCAAAATCCACGACATATCAATCAACGCAATTTTCCCTACATTCTTCCTAGATTCATATAACGAAAATGGTGTAGAGATTTGTTAAACTAATAAGTAATTAATAATAATAATAATTACAAAAAAGAAACCAAATAGGAAATGTGACCACGCATTGATCCATAAACGAATAATAATTAGATAATTTCTCTGTACTTATTTATCAATGTTTGCATCTTTTACGTTTTTATAAATTACAAAGTGTTCAAAAATTACTGTTACAGTGACTAACTTTAAAATTAATTTAGAACAAATTATCATTTGGAAAACTCAAAACAATCATTTATTTAGGTAAAACTTCAAAAAAAAATAATGTTTTTACCCGTTCACCAATACCCTTGGGTATCCGTCCGCCGAAAAATGTTTACCGAAATCGCTTGCATCGAGATGTCCAAAAACAATTAATATTAATTACTAAAATTTTTAAATCATTAAAACCAAAATACCTTCGAAATCTATACCATCATGATTAGGACTCGGATTTTGCTGACTTTTGCATAATTTTTTGAAAAATGATGATAGACGATGCTTTTCTAGCTCAAAATGTGTTCCAATAACATACGAATCTATACAAGTAATTTTTATTTGAATTTTTTGCGTTTTTTCGTTTTTAAGTCATTTTTATGACTTAAGGTCATATTTTCCTTGTGTTTTTAACAATTGATAGAAAAACTATGAGTTAATTGTTTGTCATTGTATTTTTATATTTACCTCCAATCGAATAATTAATGATACTTACTTACATATTAAGAAAAATACTTAAAACAACATGTTTAACTGTTTCCCAGATTAAAACCAGTTTTGAAATTCAAATTTAAATCGAAATCACGTACGATTAAGGTTTAAAATTATAATTGATAAATAATTTTATCAACTTTAATAGTTTTGCGAGCGAAGTTCAAGTATTTTAGAAATTAACATAATATACAGTGTTTTTTTAGGGCGCTTTTTGGTTTTTTTTATGTCAGAATTGCATCTTTAAAATTGTATCTAGTGCATCGACATCCGGTCCCTAATCGTGGTAGTGAACCTATTATTCTTCGTGCAAAAAGCTAACAAACTCAAAAATTACACTTTAGAATTAAATTTTTTTTTGTGTTCCTCTTGTTATTTTCAGGTGATTTTTACATAAAAATATGTATGTGTTAGGTGAGTTGTAATCTCATTATCAGTAAATACACGTGTCAGATTATTTTCGCACACGTTATAATGTCTTCGTGGGAGAAAACGGGCATCTTTTAAAATTTTATAATTTAATAATATATTAGTAGGACTGATTAAAAAAAATATGATCAGTTCAGCTGTTTTATGCTAAGAGAACTTAACGTTTTCGTTATGTGTGTACATAGTTAAATGGGTTATTATCAGCTATTATGATGGGAATACGGACGAAGCGGAGGCTTACCAAAAAAAAAAAAAAAACAGGAAAGAATAGAATGTAAATAATACACATCCGGAATAAAAATTTATTGCTGGTAATTAATTTTTAATAAGATAATGAAATTCGTGTTTTTGTTTTTTCGTTAAAAAGCTTTAGCGGTGGTCGGGTATAGGTATTGCATGTGCACTATATAAGTATATACAATACGTAATTAATTAATTAACGTCTCAACTCGTTTCGAACGAATCTATTTCGAATCCTAAGTCTTTGACCCAAACTCTGCTGCACATTTCTGTAAAATCAAGGTGGTTGAACAAATTATTTTTTAATAATCTTCGTTACTCTATACGGTTGCACGAAATAGAATTGCTTAGATGTACCTGCAGATATTATGTTGTTATCCGCTTCCAGTTATAAATAATATATGTTTTGATATAAAAATAAATTAAAAAAATTATTGTAATAATAATAGCTGATGATATTATGTGATATGTGTAAGTAAATACAGCACAATATTTATATAAATTATGTATACAAAATACAAATGCTTAGATTCATCAACTCATCCAGAAAGAGGAAGATTGATGTGAGTTTCAACCTATGGGACCTGCAAAGGCTAAAAATCATGGATTGACAAAAATCAGCTGGCCATATTCCTCATAAAAAAAAATTAATTCAGGTACTTAGCATACTCTCTTTTAAATCAGTATCGGTAAGTCTGTGAGAGACAAAAGAGCTGTCATTTTTATTAGTGAAAAAAAAAAAATAAACAATAAAATATATTATTATAAACAATAATGTGGGTGGAGTTAATGCGAAAGCCATTCCCAGCTTCGATATTATGTGGTTCAATTATGAGAAACAAATACATCAATATTCATAATAATTATTCGAATTAAAAACAGTATAGTTAATCAACCATCGAGTACTTGCTTTAAAATGTACTAAAAACAAAAATGATTTTTTTTTCAAAACTTCTAGTCGTACGTTCGTTCGACATTAGTCTCACCCATAAATTGAGATCATAATATTATAATATAGTTGACAATATAGAAATTATTATACTAAGCGCTTACCCACTAGCAAGCAGAAGGAAAAATATAGTTTTAATGTATGTAGGTCATTTAATATGATGTTAAATCTTAGTGTGTCTTTTGCACTAAAAAGTGATATTTTTATGATGATTACTGATGTGTTTGCAGTTTGGTATACAACACATTTCAACCGAACCGTTAAAAAACCTCGCCGTTTTGAAACTCGACATAATATAGGACACCTAGATATCTCACCTGGACGTGGTACCGGAGATGACACTTCAGTTTGACGAAATTAAAAAAGAAAAAAATGGTGTAAGTTAAATGTATACGAATTGCTGTAGAATCAAAAAAGTACCGGAAAATGTAAAGTTTTGATCAGTGGTGAAAAAAAAATGTTAATATTGGAATCCATTGATTGTAAATACTCTCTTTAATCAATGGTAATAAGGTTTCAAATCGCGACTAATAATATTTTTGAGTTACAACAAAGTAGCCGAAATGGAAATTCTTTGTTACACATCGAGTTGTGTCAAAATGTAATTTTTGAGGTTTATAAAAATAATATTGCGTTTATACAGTTTTTAGATTTTTTGTTTCCAATATGAAATACTTTTTTATTTTGCAGTTTGGAATCGACGGCGACGCGGAAACTGCTTTCGCATTGCTTCCGCGAGATATGAAATACTTGTATGACTTAATTATAACTTATAAGAACCCTCGTATTAGTTATCAAACCTATAGATACAACAATTGAATACTTAACATTTTTAACTACAATATAATATTGTGAAATTTTTCTCGATTTTAATGAATGTCTTTATAATTTGAACTTCAAATACTGAAGAAAAAAGGTGACCATTTTAAGTACGAATCTACAGATATTTGTTTTTGAATGACAACAAAAAATAAACTCATTTGATTTAGCTTGATTATTCAATATTGTCAACATTTTAATTTCAAACCATCATAAAAAATATTTCTGGAATTCCACTCGATTTTTTTTTAACTCCAATAATAACATCTCGTGAGAAACTTTATCTTGTATTCAATTTTCAAATTTTAGGTATACATTTAAAGTTTTTACACATTTTAACTAGGCACAAAATAATTTATAAATTTTTGGAATTTTGAATATTGTATCATGCATAAAAAATGCTTCGAGTAGAAATGTGGCAAGAATTTAATTTACTAAGTAGGTGACAATAGTAAAAACCTGAAATTAACGTTTTTCATAATTTTGTTCATCCCGCTATGAGTTTGAAAACTATTGAGAAATGAGAATTGTTTACTTTTGACCAAAAATACCAACCAAATTCACACACCTATCAGAAAATATGCTCAAGTAGAAAATTGAAGTATTTATAGTAACCAAAAGATGATGACTGGCAGAAAAAAAAGTCACTAACATCATTGTAAAATCAATACTTTCGAAATTTTGGTCAGAAATTATAATGTATTAGAATATTTTTAAAAAAAGTATGCAAAGTATAAAGTATTTTTTAAGAAATTTATTTTAGAAATATTGAGAGTAAAAATGTCTAAATCGATATATTCTTCTAACATTACTTCGTTAGTCTTAGTATAAATACTGTTATGATATGTACAAGAGGTAACAGATATAGAACTGACCAAAAAAAAAAGATGCTATCTTAATGTTGGACAAAATTTTTTAACATTATATGAGTAGAAAATAATTTAAGAAATATATTCATGTCAGCAAATTTTCTAAAATTATATTTTGCAAAAAGTTATAACGTTCCAAATGAATTTAATCAAAAAAATATTGATATTTAAAAAAATTCTAAAAAATAAACTACTCGAATGAGATAAATGTTTTTACCATCAAAATTGTTCTTACAATCAGATTCAAAATTGGCTATTTTGAACTGTTAAATTTTAAATTTTTTGTATTCAGTATTGAAAAATAAAAATAATTTTTTTTATAATAAACATGTAGCAAGTGACTATAAATTATATATGTAAATGAAAAAAAAAAAAATTCAAAATATTGATTATAACAAAAGTTATTGCATTAGTCAGTTATTTCTGTTACGCTCTGTATTAGGTACGAAATTCGAAAGGGTTTCAACCGCAGCTAAATGTAATTGAACTGTTAACATTGCCGAAATGTTTGGAAGTATACAAAATGAGTTATAAAAGCAAAAACTGTTTTGGTAATTAACAACTGCGAATTCTGGTTTTACCATAATATATTCCCATGTCAACTAGCCATCATAATCGTTAAATAGTAATCGTGAAATCAAAAACTCGGGAGTGCAGGACAAGGCGCACAGTAATGATTCATAATTTAATCGAACGGATCCGCTTGTACTACTTACTCTCTAAATTTTTCTGAAATATCTAAAAACATTCTCTGAGATTTTCTTCAAGTCGAATCGAGTAGTTTTTGAGCATATTATAAGCCACACAGATACATTTGGAGATATAGTTTCTTTATTCGAGGCCATCATAATGATATAAGCCCGTCATTACTATTAATGCGTGCTTGTAATACTGATCGGCTCGAATGGCCACCATTTATAAAGAAAAAAAAGTCTAAATTTTCACTGCGAACCTCGAGATCGCTGTTTGACTATCTCTTCAAAACGCGAATAACGGAAAATCCCCTCTTATTGCACCTCTTTCGAATTCGTACGGTTTGCAGTTTTTGAGATGTAGCAATATGAACGAGTGAGCGAGCGGCATTTGCCATTTATACACTATACACAGATTATATGACGAACATAAAATAATCCATCAAAAATGTATAGGCAGCTGCAGGTTATAAAGGTAAAACGTTTATAGAGAAATAAAAAAAATAAAAAATAAAAAAATAAATAAAAAATACCACCTTCCGTAAAACCTACACATGCGGCTATACGAGAGGAGAAGACGTGTAGGTATATAGCTGTAATAGTCGAATAAAATACATCGGGTTCCCACGGGAAATGGGTGTGTATATTACAATATTATTAGAATATTATTATATTACTCGGGATGAATTAATGTGGTCGCAGACAAACAAACGAGATTGTTACCGTTTATTTTCCTTCCCGGCCGACGACGGGGGCCCGCCGATCGATAAAGTACGAAAATAAACAAATTTATAACCGTAGACTTTAACCGATGATAAAACTCTTTTGAACAGATAAAACATAATATATACGCACGCGCACACACACACACACACACACACACACACACACACACACACACACACACACACACACACACACACACACACACACACACACNACACACACACACACACACGCACGCACGGGCGCGTATAGGTGTATAATACACGTGCGTACGCACTAACGGCGTGGAACGATATTGGTAAAAAAAAATAAATAAAATATCTAAATAAATAACTCAAAAACGAAGAGTGTATAGGAAAAAACCACCGAAAACACGCGGTAATCGATACCGGTGATCTGTCCTCGTGACAATCGGAATTTCTTCCAATTAAACAACAGATTACAATGTATCGGAGGAGTAGACAAAAGCGCCATCGGATCCCGACAGCCGTTGCGGCGCTATCTAACGTCCTCATCTATTCGTATTATTTTATAATACACACACACACACACACACACACACACACACACACACACACACACACACACACACGCACACGCACAAAAATGTAAAAAACCATATTATTGGTAGGTACACCGGGTATCGTTTTATTGTACATATTATTATAATGATATTCGACAATATTATGATTTTATTAATAATGCGTTTGTTCCTCAATCGTATTATGTTAATCAACTATATCTTCGTCAAAATGTTGGTGGCATGTACCTATTTTAATGTGGTCTTTTATTAGGTAACACACTGGAGGCTCCAAGCTGGGACCTTAGATACGGTAGGTCCCAGTTTGGAAACTATCTTGTTCAATAATTACATATCTGACATGCCATCAGCCACCAGTCACCACGTGCCGACATCGCCTTTTTCGCAGACTATATAACAATTCATAGCGAATCTCGTAGTCTTGAGGCGAAAACAAACGACCTACGGGATCATCTTAATATTCTTTCAAAGTGGTGTAAAAGCTGTGATGTTCAAATCAACACTTCACAAGGCACGGGTTAAAATTAACCAACGTCAATATTCCACCCCACCAACTCTGCGACTCGATAGCGAACCAATTCCCTGGCAGCCATCCGTCGCGTATCACACGGAGTCACACTTGACAAGGAGCTAACCCGGTGGCCACACATATCCACAAAACTCCGACAAGGATACCAACGCCTCTCAATGTCATTTCCAGTTTTCAACAAAAAAACAGCTATACATAATAAATGCTCAATATCGATATAATACGTAAACAACTATACTACGCCCAGTGCCAATTTATACTTTATACCCTATCTGAGGTAGCTGCTAGGTCACGGACATAAGACGAATTCAAATTTCCCAAAATAAAAATATTAAGGATAATAACGAACGCACCACATGGTTCGTGAGAAACCTACCCAAAGACATCCAGATTTTGGAAATTCGGGACCACTCATGAGCCGCTGCTGCAAATGTCCGCAGTTCACTCCATAAATCAACAGGTTCATTGCCCTTTAATTTACACATACGTTCACCACCTTAGACCAGACGTCTCACACTCGGCCGCGCACAAAATCTTATTATTTAATTATTCCAATATTATATTAAACTATTGTATTTACTATTATCATTGATTTTATAATGCTATTATATTATATAATCTATAATATTAATTATATCATATTTACTAATTTTCACATAATGTATAATAATGTCTTATAAACCTCGAGTATCATTACTATTGTCATATTATTAATAATTATCAAGTTAAAATTGTCAAAAATTACGTACAAATACTGTAAATATCTATAGATGTAGATAACCTACAAAGGCTAGGAATGTTTTATTATAATAATAAAAAAAAAATATTACTAACAGACAATTTCCCATGTTTCGTTATTATTATAATGATTTTTTTTTTTTTTGTAACACATACATAATAGTATTATCATGTAAACTAAATATTTTTTTAAGCTTTTTGGTATATTATTTTTATGGCACGTTTGAAGATATTTTTATGAATGAATTCAATTTTATAAATTTTATTAAAACATATGGTCCCTTTATTTTGAAGTCACTCATAATGTATAGTGTATACCTGTATTTAACCAGTAGTTTGTGAAAATCAGTTTTGTTTTTAACTCTGCACAATGTTGAACAAATTATTTTTCACACAATTTTATGTCATTATAAAACAACATGTATGGAAAATAAGTATTTTATGATGCTTTTTATCGTTATGATTGTATTGATGTAAGTTTTTACTTTTTTGAACGGCAGCAGCATACTTTTTAATTTCATACTTCGGAGTAGAATATTCTTCTGATAATTTTGAAGTAGGTTTTCAGGAAATTTCAGACGAGTACTTAAATTAGTTATATATTAGGCATGTACCTATTCACAATTTATAGAGGTGTACATTTTTTTTCCACATT
Source organism: Myzus persicae (assembly GCF_001856785.1). Taxonomy (NCBI): domain Eukaryota; kingdom Metazoa; phylum Arthropoda; class Insecta; order Hemiptera; family Aphididae; genus Myzus; species Myzus persicae. Next base: position 34,978 of record NW_019102445.1, read on the forward strand.
TTTTGTATTTAATGGTAAAACTTTTTTAAAATACTTTTTTTAGAAAATGAATGTTTACCCGTTAGAGTGTTATTCAATCGCCCTATATAATATAATAAATGGAATATATATTATAAGAATTACATTTAATATATTATTATACAATTATGGGTATATGTCGTACCTACGTGTAATGCGTGATGTACTGATGTGCAAATGTGTAATACATAATATAATAATATCATTAAAAATCAATACTTTATGCTTTTTTAAATGATAAATTGATAATTGTTTTCAATCGGTCAAAAGTACATTTTTTTTGATTTCATTTAAAGTACAATAAGTTTACTCGTATTCTAATTAGTTATCATTTATATGATTTTATAGTTATGGAAATACAAAAATAAAATTTATTTTTGGTACGCATTGTGTATTATGTACCCATTATACACGTAGATGCAGTGGCGTACACAGCTATTTTCAATGGGGGGGGGGATTACGTATAAAAAATTATATACATATATATATTATACATTGATAAATCAAAATAATATGTTGTTTAACTAATATTTATTTTCATTGTAAAACAATGTCTATTTTCCTGGGTTTTTGTCCCAACTCATCAATGACTTCTTCAGGAGTTAAATTTATATCACGGTATACCGACAACATGGACAATCCATTTAATCTGTCCTGTGTAAATAATTATTTTTCAGTTTAAAATATAATGTTGTAATATAATGAAGTATAATTTGGAATATCCCATATCTAATAATAATTATTATTAAATAATAACTTCGGTGACGACGGTCTTCTCGCCGTACATTTTTAATCGAAACTCGATTGTGACGGTAACACTGAAATTCCCTTAATTTAATTTTGTATTTATTTTTATTGGTACTATTAATTTTTTTTTTAAATTGTCATCATTTTTATTATACATTTTTACGTAATTACGTAAACTGAAAAAATACTAGGGGGGGGGGGGGTTGAAACACCCAACCCCCCCGTGTGTGTACACCACTGCGTAGATGCAATTGAAATTTAGTGGCAAAAAATCTACGAAAATAACTTATGAAAATACTCATCTGATGTCACTCTGAGCTAATTTTTAAAGTTCAAAGAAAATAAATCTCCAACTGTAGAAGTTCGTTATTCAATCCCGCAGAATTATACGAAGCACGTGTACCACTCGACGACATCGATATTACAAGACGTAGGCGCCATTGGATGTTTTATAGATACGCTAGCCGACTAACATTTTTCAGTTTCCACCCACCTGACGGGTTCGAGGACTTACCAACAGTCATTCCGAGGGTTCGTCGTTATTTGTTCTTTGGGGGAGAGCCCAAGATGACAAATGTGTCCGGCAACGTTGGCGCTTACGTTCCTGATATTTTTTGTGAGTCGTCTTGCGTAACTTACGTACATATATGACACATGATACATCGATACACGGATCATACATATTATAATATTGCGTCAAACCGTAAAAATGAGATTTTTGGCAGCATATAAGGGGCCTCCGGAAAAATGATAGATAACGTACATTTCGTCAACCCCTCCCATTCCGATTTTTCGACTTTTTCCAACGCCAATATTTAGTGCTCCGTTGCTGCCAATTCCTGCCGCAAGACCAGGAAATCCTGCGCAAAAAACGCCCTCGCAACAAACAAATAACTGTGGGTGGGGAGGGGGAAACGAAATGGGTGGGGGTCGGGGAAATGTACGTTGAATGTTGATAGATTTAAGGTATTATATTTCTCACGTTTGTCGGACTTGCGTTGAAGTACATTTTTAATACGTCCTATTTTTGTCCACCAAATCTTACTTCGGATCAAATCACAGAGCATACATTACGTATTTATGTAGACACAGACTAATTGCGTGTTTCATCCGTTATTGATTTAAAATCAGCAATATATATATTGCATGTTTTTATGTCGTAGCTAAGTGCTAAGTGTGGTGTAGATAGGTGCGATTTTTACATGTTGAGACGGATTTTCATTTCATACTTAATTTATGCGGAACTTATGAATAACTTGAAATGTGCATTTATAATATTTCGAATCAATTGATTATAACATAACACTATAACAAGCATAATGATATTGTATACATCACGGCAATACGGTATACGTACTATTTAAGTAATTATTTAGGGAAGCTTTGTTGTTTATTTTTTTTATTAATTTTATAAAAAAAAACTTCCCTCCGCTTTTTATTCGATCATTTTTCGAGAGGCGACATACTCACATGCCATCATTTTCATTTATCAAAATCAATTTTATTTGTTTTTTTTTTAGCTTTTCTAATATATTATTAATAGTTTTATTTTTTGGTCGTACTTCGGTCTTATACGATGTTTTAATGTTTGATCGAATTATAACTGAGTAACTATGTAAAATGCTAAGATTTAATAATGATCATAATACCCACTTGAAAAAATTTAATACTTACCCATGTAGATATAGTAGTTAATTTATATTGGAAAAAAAAACTTATTGTCATTTTTGGTTAAAGTTATTAAAATATTGTTAAGCCATTCGAATATCAAATAAAGCAAATATTATTTGAAAACATTTTGAAAATAAAATTTTTAATTTACTTGAATGACTCTAACGCATAGAAATATTAAAGGCACAGAGGATAATTATTGTAAAGCAAATTCCATGTGTGTACACTATAATATTATATAATATATTTTAGTACTTTAGTAAATGTGTTTCAATATTATAAAATAACGTACCTAATACAACTTATAAGTGAATAGTTTGATGAAAAGTACACTTTAAAAAAACTTAACAGCTTCATCTTAAACTATTACTAATTACTAATTAGCATCACTATATAATGCACGAGAAAAGTTGTTCGACATGTAAAAATATGTATTTACGGTTTACTCGTATAATTAAATAAAATATATTTCAACATACATAGTATTTTTTTTTATACCTTTAACTGGTTGGTTTTATCACTTCACATCACTTTGACAAAAATCTACAAGTGATGATTTATTATAATGTTATTATGCGCTATGTGAAAATAATAAATTGTGATTGTTATTAATTAATAATTACTAATTGGACATAGTTTAATACGCGTATTTAATTGGTTGATTGGTAGTTAATATTATATAATATTGTATGTTATATAATTCTAGTTCTTAGAAGAACTAGAGAACTGTGTCATAGTCTAGTAAAAACTATGTCCGTGAGAATAGAGTTGTAGCCTGAAGTTACATAACCTAATATTGGACGAAAAAACATTGTGATTGGGGAAATTGATAAAAATTAAAAAAATTAACATCTAAATATAATACAATTTACTTGACACTAAAGCTGCAGTGTTAATCATCGCCTGTACCTATATCTATATAAATATTATATTAATAATATAATGCTCTCAACAAATACTGGTTTCAAACAAAAAAAAAAAATGATCTGTTTTCAGATTTTTATCAATATTCTGGATTCATAGGCACTACGATGATGCTTTATAATGAGCATGCTTATGTTATTATGTCGAAGCGGTTTTGTGTGAATCTTTGAAATATATTATACCTAATATATTATTCATTATGGAAACCCAACTTTGGAGAGTATTACATTTAGATATTGTTAAAATGTATAATAATATATTGACTTTTGTCGCATAGGTAATGAATAAAGATACGCACAAGTCAGTGCCAAGAAGACGGTGTACACACAGAGTGATTCACCAAGCATGCTCATTGCTCACTCCCATTGTTCCCTTGAATAATGAATATTGACATTTTGCCTATTCAAATTCTGATTTGAAGAATTTTGAAATAGACTTAAAACCCATATTTACAAAGTTTTGTTATTTTTTTTACTGCTTAAAGAGCGTCCTGTGGCGATAAAATACTTAATAATAATCAAAATTCAAACTAGTAAAGTTTTTGAGTTATTTAACTCTGCGTACTAAGGATAATAGGTCCCTGATAATGGACTCGAAGATATGGAAGACTATATTATATAGTAATATGAAAATGGTCATATAAGTAATTGATATTAATCTATTAATCTATTAATTGTAATTTTATAAACATTTTCCAAGCATAACAAGTACTAGATCTGATATAACATGTATTTTATATTATTGTATAACCATTTTTAAGAATTATTAGTTATCCTCAATACAAACCTTTTAATAACTGAAAAACTACTCGTTTGAATCTTATGAATTAGATACATCAACATTTTCAAAACAATTATCCTCTAAATAATTTACAGTAAAAAAGGGAATGGGGTTCTCATTTGAAAATCAGAAGTTTGTATCGCTACAAAAAACTCCTTAAGTAGATACTACGAAAAATCCTAAGAACTCCAAAATTCGGTCTTCGAAAGTGAATCAGAATTTGAAAAAATACATTATTAAATGAAAAGATTGGGGTGAGGCTGCTTGGCGAATCACTTTGTATAGTATGGAATCGTTATTCAAGAATTTAAATAAATGTTTGGATATCGAAAATAGGTAAGTATTAAGATAGAACTGATGCGTTGCCTCACTCTAAAAACGTGTAGGTAACAGACAATTTACGCTCAACAGATCATGCTTTTGGTTTCGTTAGTTTTGGCATGTATAAGAGGAAATATTAATCATCTATATTTGCCTAATATATACATTTAGAAGTAAAAACATTTCCTGTGATTGTACTTGAGATTTTTATAAATGATCTATTTCGAAGTGAACACCTACAGGTGAAAAATTTCAATTTAAAAATGGTCATTGAACTTACGCTTAAAAATGGTGTTTTACCATAAAAAACATAATTAACAAAATAAATCGAGATAGCTGATGTACTCGTGCCTTTAAGTTGGGTCAATTCACACCACTGCTAACGACGCTACAGACGTGAACTGAGCTGAACGTAAATTTGATATGATAATATTATAATGTTACGGACTTGTAAGAGTTGAAAGACAGACACAACAAATGCGGGTGTGGCGTCGTCGTAACCGAGATCGTGACTGTATAATATTTATAGAAGTTTATAATAGGTCACAGTGTAAATGAAAATTAGATATTATATCTATTTGGGTATGTAACAATAAATTGAGTAAATATTATGTTGGATTAAATATTCCAAACGTGTGCCGTATCTGCTGCGGCGGTTTTGAATAATAATAAAAAAAAAATGATAAAATCATATGTATAATGTTTTGTTGAAGTGGAATCACGGTGAAATACCATTACTATATTTTATGGGCCGAAAAAAGCAAAAAAAAAAAACACGTTTTTTGACGTGTAAACGGTAACAGACGACTCTATTATCCTAATAATTCACCTAAACGGCCAGAGTTCATTACACGCGCGGCGGGTAAGTATATAAAATACGCATTTAATAATAATATCTTGTATTATAGACTCGTAAATTGTATTTACTGTAAACCCGAACAGCAAGACAGTGGAACGTTTGTGTGTTTACACCAAAAAATAGCTTGAGTGACGCGGAAAGTGCACGCCATACTCATTGAAGATGATATTATCATCTCTCTTAAATATTATCATTACGTAAATGATAATATTATATCGTTTCGGTTGAATGGGCCATTTATCCGAAAATATCTATACGTCAGTTCCACTACTGAAAAAAAAATGTCATATTATATTATACACAGGTATCTAAATACGTATCTTACATATTATTTATTATCTACTTATTAAATATGATTAAAAAGTTGTCCTAAAAAAAAATACCGTAGCATTTTTGGATTTTAAATAATATTTATAATATTAATATTTTAGGCTAGTAGATTCACATTTTGTTTTAAATATTGTCCTGATTTCTAATACCAACTTACATTTTTGCAAGCGTTGCGCATTTAAACCATACTTGATTACACAGATATATGTATACGCAGCCTGTCAGAGTTCTATGTGGCATTAAAATAGGATGCAACTACTTCTGGCGTTATATTTATAAAATTATTAGAATGTCAAGGATTCTAGAAGTCGTAAGTCATTACAATAAAAACCAACATTTTTTTTTTCTCTGCTCTATATGTATTCTCTCAATGTGCGTGAAATGCGGAGCCAGTCCTGGTGAATATGCTGGTTGACTATTTTTTTCTTCTTTAGATGGTTATACATTTTTAATTTTTCCAAAAAATGAAAGAAAATCACATTTTATTTAAACTTTGAACTAGTACTATGTACAAACAAAATTTCATATCATATTTGCTATTAAACTAATTGTAACATTTATGAAGGTACATTTCCCTGGGAACCCCATCTGTGACCTGACCTAGGGATTTCGTTTGTGCTGGTTTGTTCTACAACCCCAAATAATGTACAAGGGTTTCGATTGAGGGTGCCATCGGAACTACCACACCCCACCATCGCATTTTTAATTTTAATTAGGCCATTGGTTCGTTTGAGAAACGGTTGTGCTGGCATTTGATCGAATTTCATCGTTTGTGCAGCAGCCCTTAATAATGACCAACAAAAGTTTTTTTAGTGGAGGTAACAGAGAAACTTTCTCGCCCCAACCACCCATTTTTTAAATTTAAATTATGCCATTCGATTGTGCTGGTATGTGCTTGAGTTCCATCGTTTGTGCACCAACCTTCAATGAACTACGGAGGGTTGAAGGAGGTGCTTTGCATGAAGCCATAACGCAATCTCAACTCAAAATTTTGGAATTCCGAATGAGCCAATGTTTAGCAGTTTATTGTTTACTTCTGTAACCTTTTTCCGTCGTCAGTATTTTTACGCTGTGTTCAACGGTAAAAACAATAAACATTTTTGGAAGGCAAACAGAATTTTAATCTTGTCCGTAGTATATAATATCTTCTACATCAGTGAATTTCCATTGTTTAAGGTACCTATAATACTCATGGCATAATGTTTTCTTTCATTAGACTTGCTTAGACACGATATTGAAATTAATTACAGCATTAGTTGACCTAAAACGATACGTTGACTATACAATTATATTTATGATTTCCGTGAATTTCCACTCGTTTCAAGGAATTTACCATCCCTAGTATGAACTATAAGATTATGAAAATAGATATCATCTTTTTCGATCAAACTATTTCCGTAATAACTTTTTTGTTCTTGGCCCCAGAGATTTGCCACTTTCATTTTTCGTTCTCGGGATGCTGGTGTGATGGATCTTTATTCAAATACTAAATATTAATGAGCTATAAGTAGTATTGTACCAAACGTCACAATCAATCACATTGTGATCATATGCCTAAAATTCACTGAAGCAACTTAAAAATCCTTATTAGCCCAGTGAGTAGTAACAAAGCCTCGCTGCAATACGAAGAAATCACGGAAGCGATGTACATGGTTTTTCATCATGTAAACTTAATCCGAAAATTGTGAAGACTTAATTATTGTAAAATAATGTTGTATTGTTTTATTTATGGCCTGTAAAATATTAAAATATTTAATATAAAAATAGATATCTAAGATAATAACCATCGTTGTTAAAGGCTCAACAGGTAGGTAATTAAAAAAAATATATAAATATATAGGCACCTATACAGAAAATGGCAATTTTATCACTTTTACTTTAAACTATATGATCATTGCCCAATAAAAGCATAAAAAAAATGAAAAATTTCGTTCGTATATATCATAAGTAGCATGTTTTACTAGATATATTTTCTTCTCAGAGAAAATTGAGGAACCATACATATATTGTACAATATGTTTTTGGGTACAGTAGAAAATATCTAGTACCATGCTACATTTTGTTACGAATTAAAATAAATAACGTTTTTTTTTTGTTACTTTTTCATCGTTGAATTTGCGTTTCCGTATGACAATAAACAATGCGTTACGAAAATCGCCTGGAAAAATACCTGTACTCAGCCCAAAAACATACTTATTTGTTAAAAACAAAATTAGGTTTATGCGTTTACATTTCATACTCAATAACATCTAAAATATTATGTAAAATTCAACATTACAACTTTAAGAGGACTCTAAACCCGCATGACGTGCTGTCTCCGTCTTACAAATGTTCAATAGCAAAAACTAGCTTACGATATAAAACCACTACGGCTGTAGTGATGGGTAAGACTCAAAATTGATATACAATATTATAGCTGAGAACATTATCTGTGAAATATCGTTTTTTATTTTTTTTCACATCACTTGTATGAAAAAAAGTTCTTATTGTTTCAAAATCTATAATTTTTTTGTTTTTCAAACTTGAATATCTTTTTTCCTATATCGAAAAAATAAAAATCATGTTTCACAGCCAAAGTTCTTCACTTTATGTGGTGAAAAATTCGTTTCTTAGCTATGACTGTAACGTTATCGGTTCTTTCCCACGCAAAACAGTTTTCGTTATGTCTCACATATTTTGTTGGACGGAAACAACACATGCGGGTGTATCGTCCTTATAAATTCATCGATGTGAAAAATCATTCGGTTGGTACATATTTTGTGTAACGCGTTGGTGGCCCTAAACAATTTATTAGTTTGCAGCTTACCCCTGAGGGGTATATGGTCTAAAAAAAAGAATAAATTTAGTGGTACGTAATCCAAATACGAGAAACCGACGTACGACGGGGCGTATCGCACGTAGATTTTTGAAAGGGGAAACATTTTTCGAACAGACTTGATTTCGTTTCAAAGCCATAGTATTATAATAATATATTCGTTTCCCCAAAAGTGTGTAAACTATAATAGTACCAACTGGACGACATTAAAACGGGGCCACGACGTAGTTATATTCTTATATTTATTCGTGTTTGACGGCGCAGGTATAACACAATCGATCGGATGAAATAATACGTAGGCATGTACATATAAATTAATAAATAACATTTACATAATACATTTAGGTACATATAAGTATAAATACATAGTATATAGACATGCACACATAAATATACTGTAGCTGATACCGTGCACTTCGTTGCCCTTAAAAAAATGCCACCATTTTTTATAATAACCACCATCACATAATTACTCAATTACAGTCACCTAAGTCAATACAATATCTACAGCTATGTTACGCCCCCCATCACAGGTATTACGTTTTGCAAATTATTTTCTATTTTCTTACTAATTTCATTTTGCCGGACAGATGGTGCCACCAGTTTATTCCATTTCATCTATCAATATTTCCAGGACAGAAGTTGGGTCTATACACAGATATATACTAATATTACTAGATGCCCGACTCGGTTCCCATACTAGAAGCCAACATTATTATACAGTCATAATGCAGATTGGGCATTGTTTACAAGCCGATGTTATCAATGTTAGTGATAACAGACAAAATTATAATTTATAATAATTAAACATGTATATTATTAAATCACATGGTAATACTACTACTTACTAGTACTCGTAGGAGCAAATAGTTTAAAGTACTCATTAGTGTTTGGTAGTTGGTACATTTTTTATAATAATTACATTATTATGTTATAATAATAATTATATTGATTACAGATTGGAAACATTGCCCAACCCATTTGGCTTAGTAACACCAATACGCAGTGGTATATGGAGTTGGGCATCTAGTAAATAGTATATATCTGTGGGTCTGTAAGAATATACTTTAAACCTGCGCTTAATCTTCTTATATTCACCCGGGATAGCACGTGTCTCAACGTCTGTTTTTTTAATTTTAATAGTACATAACACTTTGTGATGTAATATTATGTTACCATAGGCTACCATTGAAATGAACAAAAACAATGTTATTCTTTTTGTGTGCTGAAAAAAAAAATTATTTTGTGAGCTACCCTTTAGTTACTTGTGGAATTAAAATTAAGCCTTAAGCCGCGACGTACTCTTTGACTAAAAACAAAAAAAATCAAGATATTCGGACGAGTGTTGTCACAGAGCACATTAGTGACAACATTTATATTTTCACATTTTTATACACGGTTTCTAGACGCGTGCACATCGAATAAATATAAAATATATAATATAATATACATAGGTAATTCGGTAGTTATCTACTAATCGCGTGGTGGTGGAATGACAAGTCTCACGCGTACGATAATATAATATGATTCGTAGCTGCCGTACTGTAGATTATAGATAGATGTAGTGTGCCCATGGTGCCGCCGGCGACAGCCGAACTTCCCCTTTTGCAGCCGCCGGATCGACGTCCGAGATACGGAATAGAAAAGTAAAAAACGGTCGTGGCGGGGCGTGGAGGGACTGCGGCGGCGGCGGCGGCGAAGAACGATAAAAAAAAATCATCTAAACGCCGCCTCGTCGTATAATATTTTCGAAAACCGACCGGGTCGGCAGAATCGGTGACGTCGGAGGCGCCCCGTAATTCACACTTGTCCGCGTCGAACAAAAAAAGCGCTCGGCTCCCGGGCAACACGACCGATGGCGTTCGGCGAGATAACGATATATTATTATTATTATTATTATTATTACACGTTACGCGCGCCGGCACAATAATAATAATACAAAAAAAAATAATAATAATAATAATAGCGGCCTAATGATGACGGGTCGCGTCTCGAGTCGTATTTTATAGGTAGGTCGAGGTAGGTATATATATATATATATATAATAATATTACTTGTGTGTATATTATTTATTTACGGCGCGTACGAAATATATTACGCGTCGAATTTAACTGTCAAGTCATTTTACACAATGAAAATAACAACTACAATCGCACATTGTTGTCGACAATCGAGATACGGCGATATAATAATAATAATAATAATAATAATAATATGTATGGGTATTGGGTACGCGTATGACTCGGGTGTGCTCGCCGCAGAAGACGACGACGCCGCCGCCTCGTGTATATTTAAATAATAATATATAATAATATAAAGGTTCGGCGGCGGGCGTCGGTCTGCAACAGGTCTCCGCGGTCCCGGGCGAAAATTATAGAGGAATTATCTCGTTTCGTCGTTTGACAGCATCGTCTATAAGCATTATTATTATTATTATTATTATTATTATTATTAAATATTACACATATTTTACGCTCATTATATTATTCTGTGCATCTCTGCGTCGAACAGTCGTCCTCTTGCTCGTGTACACCTATATAATAATGTAATAAAATTCTATAAACGCGCGTAGTCTATACTCTGCGAAGGGTCTTACTCTGTCCCGTAATTGATTAACGTGATAAGCACAATACCGAGCGCGGTGCCCACTCACAGTAGGTACGTGTAAGCTGCACGGCGTAGTAGTGCGTCCGTGTAGAAGAAACGCCTGCTATTTTCACTGCATAATATTATGATATTATTCTACCCGCGCGCATTATAATAGTAATATTTTAATCAAGGTTCAAATTATTATATTATATTGTAGCAATCTGCATTATATATATTTTATACTCTATCCATTAACATATAGTTACTGTAATGAGATTTGAGGAGGGGGACGCTGAAGCTATACTTTATAAATACGGAATAAGATGAAAACTACATTTAGGAAATGTTTGGGAGGCTGAGTCCCTAAAACCTCAACTAATGTGCGCCCACCTCTGTTATACATTTACACATATTGTAGCCTATACAGGTATACTATAAAGCACAAAGAATCAAATGGTTTGGGCACATGCTGTGAGAAGGTTATATAGACTCAGACTTCAGAGTATCCTGCAAAAGTGGCGGACGAGTAGAAATACACAGGGAAGAGACCAAGAGGACGTCAAAAAAGACGATGGATGGATGGAATAAAGCAGCTAGGATTTAAAGATATTAGGGATACCAAATTGGGAATAAAAATTAGAAAATCGAGAAGAGTGGGAGTGGGTGTCGGTGGTGGCAAAAACTCTCGAAGAGTCGTGTACCAGAGGGAACAATAATTGGTATTTAATAGTAAAACACAGCTGACACAAAATACAAATAGGCATAATGTTTTAAAGTCTAGAGAATTCATGATTTATCCGAAATTGTGTTTTGTAACTTTTTTAGCTTTTCGCTACGTTATACCTATACCTGTGACCGGGTATACAAGACAGGTTTTGGCAAAAACTATACCAAACATGGTTAAAAAGAGATTCGGTTTCACATGATCCACCCACGTATCGTTTGAGACCCACGCTAAATTATTAATATCATACCCATACCAAATGCAAAACCTATAATAAAATCTCTTCGTCTTATTATGATATGTATAATAATAAATAATGCAGAAGTATATCTCAATGGTTCGACTATGTTAATTCATAATATTGTTGTACCCTGCGCCCACCCACATATGATTTTATGTGGGTGGTACATATGATTTTAGGCAGCTGAATGACACCACATTTAGTAAGTATACCAATTATATACTTACGATACTCACTCAATACTCAACAAACCCAAATTCGAAAACTTTTGACAAATCTGCATTTTTTTAATATTCAATTTAATACACCACGACGTGTACGGCTTTTATAATGATAAAATCCAAGGTAAACATTCAAAAAAATAGGATCATGTTTAAATAATACTATAGATAATAAGATGTATAAAAGTATATTTTAAACTTAAAAAATGTCTTAGATAATATTCATTTTGCATTTCTAAGAATCGGTTTCTTATATATACGGTTACTGGCAATGATATTTTCAGATTTATTTGGAGAGATGATGACGAATAAAAATATTAAAGCTCTATAAAATATTTGAGGCTTACTAAAAATAGCAGTATTTATACGTATAAAAGTGTAGCTACCTATCAACAACCGAACAAAAAAATAGAAAATTTTGATTCAAGTTTTTTTATAAAACCCTTCTAAATAAAAACAAAATAATAATCGACTAAGCGTAATTTGAGTTTTTTTTTCAAAATATTAATTATCGTGGACAGTAGATAAGTTTATATCATAATAAATAGTGAGCGTATATAGCATGTACACATAGGCGCCCGCAGACATTTGTCTAGGAGAGGGGGGGCAGTTTGTTAATACATAATATATTACAACATAAATCAAAACATAATATTAATTCTTAACTTAACTTCACAGGAGTTTTTAAAATTCCGTTTAAACACTTTCAATTTGTTATATTATAATGATTTATCATAATATACCTAACAAATAAAAAAAAAAATCCCGAAAAGCCAGAAGGGGAAATGCCCCAGATTGAACCCCCTTTCTCGGGGCGCCAATGCCGACATTACACTATATGTAATACAGCATTTTCTAAAAAATAACAACACAAACTATTACTACACTCTATTAAAGAAGACATCAAAACAGAAAAATAAAAAAAAAGAGGCTTTGCAGGGGGTTAAAATATCACCCCGGTCCACCCACCACCTGCACACTGCCAACTCTACACTTCCAAGTTCCAACAGGTAGGTACGATATACGTTTGCCGTGTATTAATCCTATTATTGTTCCCGTTCAATGTATCGATTTCAAGCATATATATATATATTAGGCGTACATCGAACGAACCCGAAAACGCGAGAAGAACAAAACCCTTAAATAATGACGCAGGTACCTACCCATAATACTGCTGTGATTTCCACATAATATTACGTGCCATTTATTCGGCACTCTCGCATACATGATAATAATATAGGTCCAAGGTCGGTCGTACACGGGATCGTTATGATAATGATAATAATAATGGTAATAATTTTGCCGCCGCCTCCGAGAGACCGTGTGACACGAAACTTTATTATATGAATATTTTTTTTTTTTTTATTGTTATTATTATAATATTATATGCGAATCGAATGGCGTAGGTTTTTTAGACGGCACACGCGGAGATAAGAGCGCGGAGATTACGCGAATTATTGTGCGACGGTCGTCTGATAACGATTGTTTCATTTATTTTTTAATGACACAATACCGTCAGAGATTCGCCAATGCAAAGGTGTTCACACGGAAAATCACGTACTACGGGGGCGCGACTCGAACGCTTGGGCACGCTGCGACACTCGAACTCGGCGCGTTTCTAACACAAAGAATATTAAAATAACAATAATTACGTTTACACGACGCGCGTGTTATAATGTTTTGTGTGCGCACAATGCGTATTATAGCCGTGCGTGTGTGTATGGGTTCTCGTGGTGTGGGCACCGCGAATGAGTGTGTCTTACGGTCTCGCGCGGATACTGCGGCGGCGGCGTCGGCGGGGTGGTACAGGGCACAGGGTTGGGAAATCATACGACATTACGTAATTTCGAATAATAAATGTTATAATGTTGGCATTGGCACGTTTGTTATACAGGGTGGTTTTTTTATCGGCCGATATCTTGTTGAGAGGATGCCAGCGCAATATATTTTGTTTTCTCTTTCAGACTCTCAGACACAGATGGAAACCCTTTCACCTAAAATCTTTTCTTTTTTTTTTTTGTGAAAAGATCGGTTGAATGTAATTAACTATAAAAAATATCAATAAATTAAAATATTATGTAACTATGCTCGGGTTAATGTATTTCTAATTTAATTAAAAAACAGTGGTCTAAAAGATGAAAAGGTGGCAAGTGTATACGATGGCACCTCTTTTATTTTCATGGATTATTAGCCAGATATTAAATTACTTAAATGACAATAATAAATTATATTAAAACATGTTGTATACATTTTATAATTAATGTTTATAATTAATTATAAATTATTTTATATAGCTTGTTAAGGTAAACGGAGTCAATTTAGTAGATTGCAAAGTTCCGCAGATTGATATTGGGACAAGAAATAAACCGCACTAGTCCCCCCTCCCTACAAGTACGTTTTTGAGTGAGGAATACTTTTCACGTTATGTTAACTAGGTTATTATACTCATAAGTAGTCTAGTAGTCATATTATGTAGAATTATTTATGTTTTACAGTTTTACTAATATTATATACATATATTTTCTTAATATTGTTATTTTTTAATATATTAAAATAGTTTACTAACCTGCCAACGTTAAATTTGTTAAAAGAACATAAGTTCAATATTAGGTAACTTAATACATTAATATTAATTGATATAGTAAAATAATATCAATATTTATTTTATAATTAAAAAAAATATAATATATATGCATCAGCAGGTTTTAGTTCTATATGTGGGTGGGTGGGTTTCGACTTACGGATAGCTTCAGTATTTGTCCCTAAGAATAAAATGTTCGTGACACCACTGTCTGTATATATATTATTTTACCGATCCGGGTGTGAATGTTTCGCTGTAGAATTCCACCGACGAACAGAGTCGATCGTTTGTGCAGTATAATAATATTATTATTATAAATAGGATATTATAATACCTATTACATTATGTAGAGGATAACAACAATATATATTATACGGTTCTCACGCCTGTTTTCGTTCGAAACAATACGATATCGATTGTCGCGTAAGGACGTTTTGAGCAGTTCTCAGCAGAGTCCACAGGACACATTGATTATAAAATATGATATACTATACAGTGAGTATATCAATGGTGTTGTATACAAGGTCACTGTTGTAATTCATTTTCTCGAAGTGAAAAAACTTTTTTGGAAATATTTTTTTTTTACAATAATATAATATTATTATTATTATATTATATTATAATAATTATACAAAACAACATTTTTGAAAAATAAAATAAAATCTTTTTCAGTATCATTTTTTTTTTTTAAGACCTAGTTTTTATTTTTTGAACCACTGCGCGTACATTTTTAACTTTATATGTTTCGAAGCAGAATATTTTTTTTTTGATAAATTCAATTCACAAAAATTGAATTTCAAACGAGTACCTCATTAATTAGTTATAAGTACCTACGTATTTAAAGTTTTGATGAGCCGAGTGGAGTGGCTTGAGCCTTCAATTCATCAAGAATTTGTTCAACAAAATCTTAAATACTTAAGTTATGAGTGCTATAGCTTAAAACTGATTAACTGCTGCTTGTTCGAAGTAAGACTTTTTTGAATATTGTATTACTCAGACAATTATTCTACTTAGGAATATGAAATTAAAAAAGTCATTTAAAAGAGTAAACATTTAAATAATGATAACCGTGGTAATAAAATATAACTTTTTTAAAAATCTTTCTTTGTAATGACTTGACTTGAAATTATCTAAAACAACTAAATTTAAAAAAAAACGTTGGATTGGAAATGTTGGGTAAATTAGTGTTTTCCTCTAAAAGAATACGTATGGAGTTAAACAAAGGGTAGGTAGAAAGGAATATATATATATAATCATAGGTACATGAAAATAAACACGTTTTGATTATATAGTTATTGAAATAGTTTTTTTTTCAAATTTATATTTTTTTTAACAAAAAGAGAACATAATTTTTTATCGACATTGTATGATATATAAATACACACACGTAAATAATATAATAATAATAAATTATTATAATCTCCTAGAAGTATATAATATAATATTTTATCATTAAAATAACGGATCTACTCACTAACTCTAAAATATTCACTAATAATATATATATTATGATATTGTTGTGTTTTTTTTCAACTTCATATAATATATACAGTTAATATGCTTAGTAATAAATTGACTAGAATTTAATAAGATCAATTGCTTTGGAATAGCTCATCTGCATGTGTTGTAAGCAATAATAATAAGATATTGCCCCGAAACAATAACAGTAATTTATTTATAACAATTGTCTTCCTCTTATAGGTGTAATAAAATATACACAAATAGTTAATATTACAGTACCTTTGGCTTTGAAGCTATATTTTTCACATAACTAAATATTTCATTTTTGCAAAAATTTAATATATATGCGAAAATTAAAATGTTCAATTACTTTTTTTAATGTTTTACCATGCCATATGTAAGTATACCTACTACGCTTGGTCAATACACTTACAAATAAAAATTCATGAAAACGAGGTTAATAAAAACGCACTAGCGGTTCTCGTAGACTGATTACGATAAAATATTATGGTCTTAAATTATTATTTTTTCAAACCGGAAATAATAGCTTGATAACTGAACAAAGTATTAATAATAATAGTGTTCATCACAAAAATCATTTAAAATATTTTTAATTTATCATTTTATATGAATTTTATTCTGAGAATAATTTAACTATTAACGTTTTTGTATTTCTAAAATTATCGACAAGTGACGAGGACGACAACAGTTGTTTACCTTTCATATATTATACAAAATACAAACACCTATTGAATTCAGGCTCGTTAAATTAACGGCATAAATATTAAATTTATTATGATATGGTATTTACTATTTAGCATGTTTTCGCAATGTAAAGTGGCTCAAATTTGTTTGTAAACGATTAAAGTTAATGATTTTTGGCTTGACCGCTTGATACACGACATTATGAAAATAAATATTATGTTTAAATTATTAAATATGTTTAAAAAAAAATGGATTTTACGGCGGGGTGACAGGGTTTTTTTTTTAATAACTTCTCAGCCAAGGCGTGTACGCGTACGTATTATCGTTGCCAGTCTTAGCCGTGCGGTGTATACTTAATGTTTTACGAGTCGTATTTACTAATTACTAATTAGGGCGACCATTCAATTTTATTCTTTTTTCATTCAAGCACAAAAGAAAACATATACAATTAATTGCCAGTGTTTAGCAAACCTTTGAGTATACGCCGCACGCGAATAGGCAGCTCAAATAACACGCGTGTTTAACATATAATAATATATACGTTCTAAACTTAATTAATAATAATATGTTACAATGTACGCATTACAAATTATACATACATACATACATACATACGTATTATATGTGTAACAAAGAGTGTAATAATAATACATGAAGTTAAGGAACAATTGTTTTCTCTTTCTTATACTCATAATCACTTAAACAGTTAAACATATTATAAATTAATTACGATTTACAGGTGGTTCCGTATATAGCACCGTGTATATTATATATGACACGGCACAAATAATTTTGTAAGAATATGGTAGTATGATATATTTATTGATTTATCGTTCTCCTGTGTATAATATTCGAGTGAAGACGATTAATTGTAAATATGTAACATTATAATATATATACGTCCGTTCGTAGGTGGACACTGCCATGTATCGTCACCAGGATTTTATCTATTGGATTTAAAAAAAAATAACGGTTAATATAAGGAAAGGTTGAATGTGTTTTGATGTTGGACGTTTTGGGTACGCCTAATACGTGCTTGAACCGACCGGCGAAAATATAACCTAACCAGCTATGGTGTCGACGGTGATTCGATAATCGATATGTAGCTACGACTTACGAATGTGAAATCAAAAGAGATCAACAAAGTTTAAACCCTGCGATGTCTGGGTGTGTCCCCTGATGAGATCGGGGTCGGACGGCGCACTCTGGTTCTGGTTCGACATGGAACTGGTCACCATTTGGTTGTTCTCTTGCCTCATAATGTTTCTTCTCCACTTTGCTCGGGCGTTTTGAAACCAAACCTATATATGTACGAGAGACTCGTCGTAATTCTCACTTTAAATGTGTACACTGCAGTTCCTACATTGTGTATTGTTGTAAATAGTAACGTAATCTGAAGAGTCGCCTTGCCTTACCTGTAACACTCGTTTGGACAGTCCTGTCTTTTGAGCCAGCTGTTTCAAGTCCTTGGCGTCTGGGTTTTGGTTGATGTTGAAGTACGACTTCATTGTACGCAGCTGGTGGTGTTTGAATGACGTCCGCATGCGCTTCGTTCGTGCTTGTTGATGTTGCTGCTGTGACATGCCACCGGTGGTGCCCATCGTCGAGGAGTTTGTTGGTGAGGACAGGCTGGACGTTTCGTAAGTCAGCGATTCCATCGAAGAAGATAGGTCGGTGGCTTGCATGACTTCTGCAAAGAAAATGCTGGGTTATTAAATCGTGAGTATAATATTATAATAATGTGCAATAACGACAGTGTCCAACAACAAGTTCAAATCTTGTGAAACATTCAGTTTCGAAATTTAAAATACACAAGTGCAAAATGCAATCGCATATAATTGGAATCTATCTCTATTATTTTTTATCGCATAAGATAAATTAGATAAAAATTGCTAAAAATATTGTAAAACTGATTTTATTACCATCATTTTTTTAAGTATTATATATTTATTTTTTAAAGAAAACCGATTCGCCTGTAATTATTTTACTAATACTATATACTTAGAAGGTGATAATTGTCTGCAATTGTACAACTGAAACTAAAACTACTTAATCCCGTGTAAAAAAAAAGATAAAAAATAATTATTACTTGAGTATACCTACCTATCCTACCTAGACATAAATATTTTTTATATATAAAATACGCAAATGCACCTTGTATTATACTATATACATATTTATTTAGACGACTGGTTAATTAAGTCTAGTCAAATTTATGATAATGAGCTTAATATATATACACGATCACTGGGGTATATTATATATAATTTAATCAAGCGACGCGTGTGCATTGAGATCCAAAATCTACCGTTAAAACAAACGAATTGGCATGAGTGGAGACATAAACAAGCGCATGTCGTATAGATAATATTATAATATATATTATATTTTGTACTTAAAGGCATGTGTACGCATGTATCCGTATTATATCCGCTATTATATTATAGTCTTAAAAAAATATAAATGTAAAGAAAAAAACTGACTTACGGTCAGTAATTTATTCCTTATTAGGTGGACTAGTGCTCTAGGAGCTGCAGGAAACGTCATTTAACCACCGCACATGGTCGCGCAGGACTTGCTGCAGGACTTATATATCCCCTTTCTCCACGAGTATCGACATCTGGATGGCACGGGGGCGTCCATTGTTTGCAGAACGTATACACGTCATACATACTCTTTTTTCTCTATATCTCTCTTTCTCTCTCTGTCGATTTCCGTCTTTTTTTGTACATAATACCCCCTCACCACTCCATCGGTCTCACTCACACGCTCTCTCTGTAAGCGCTTGTTCTCTTTTCGTTTACATATTATATATATACATACATAACATATCATACGTGTAGGCATACATTTTTTTTTTTGAACTATCGTACGGAAATAAAACGTGTGCTGTCCGCGCGTATATACGTGTGTGTATACACTTTAGTGACGAATGACGGACAGGTGCCCCACATCGGCGAAATAATCCAAAATAAACAATGCACATAAGAAGTGTGCTTGGGAAAGAAAACATTTGTTCGACACAAACACTGGCCGCCGAGGTTAATGGGCACAACTATTGACGACGCGTTCGGGTCGGGAAATATACGGAATAAAAAAAAGAAAGAGAGAGAGAGAGAGAGAGAGAGAGATAGCGGAGAGCGAAAGAAAAGAAACAAGGGTGGTGTAGCGACGGCGAAAGGGAAAACGGAGGGGGGAGAAATGCTTAGAAATGGTTTTTTTTCAATGACATCTCGTTATATCCACCAACGACGAATGGAAATCGTTTGGAGGTGGTGTTTTTATGTCAACTCGCTCGTTGACAGCCCCACATCGTACTTTCGTTCGTGTATATAATTTATACACGTCGCCTCCATTGTTATTGTTGTCGGACTTGGCCAAAGTGTGCATACATGTATGCACAAGTTTGCATGACCGAATCGGATCTATTTGGTTGAAAAACGGTTCAAAGGTTTTTTTTTTTTGAAACAAATTTGTATAGTAAAGAACACGTGCTTGGTTTGTTGTATTAGGCATTATAATTTGTTCCTATATAGATAAGTACGTTATTGAAAACTCATAATTAGTGTCGTGTAATATTACGTAATTATAATGTATGTACATTATAAGCTTTATTATGCTACCCGCGACAACATATTATGCAAGAACCTGCAATATTACAGTGTTCAACTGTATCTAGATTTTAAAATACCTGTGATATGAAGGGAACTTCAACGATGTTGAAATTTTACATAAAATCTTCAAATTGTTAAGGTAATATCATTAATACCTACCTTTAAATAACAAATCAGAGTTATGTACCTACTATACACATCCGTACATATTACAAAGTTATCATAACCAACCAAGGCATGAGATAATTATATATATATTATATATTACAACTTTTAATCAGTAATATTTAATTCTTAAATTTTTGATACTAATTGTTACGCAAAGTTTAGTAAGTAATCAAAAAAAAAAATTTAGGATCATTTGTTTAAAGTATAGATGTTTTGTAGGAATTGTGTGGCTTTATTTTTTATTTTACTAAAAAGTGTTGATATAGTTATAAATAGTGCAAGGCCTTTCATGTATTTGCGTATTTTTCTGGTTGATCTTATTGTTTGCCAAGTATAAGTAAAAAATACGATTGTCTATGACGGCTAAAATGTTGTCTATGAAAATATGGTACCTTGGTAATTATTTTTTTTTGAGCAAAGGTCAAAAAATATTTGATTAAATTGTGAGTGTCGTCGTATAGACCATATCTTTATGGTCAATACGTAATATTTATACTGTAGCAGTTTATATAAGTTAATATAAGGCTGTATCTATACTTTTTAATTGGTATTATCTATAGGTGATTTATGTGTCGTAGAAATATGGGAAATTTAAGTGACAAATATTGTTCAGTTCTGTACTAAAATAGCCAATAGGTATAGGTATAAATATAAGTAGATCCTACAATATTTTTTTTTTGTGCATAATACTTTACAGTACCTATATCTGAGAATGTTTAATGCTCATAATGCATATTTTCATATAAATATTTGACTAGTTTTTTAGTGCATACAAGTCGTGCCCTAGTTGTAATCACACTTAATAATATACCTATAATATGTTACACATATTTAAAAAATACGATAGTATGAATTGGTTAGAAACAATAACCGTATAATTACTATTTATTAAATTTCGGTTTATCGTTCATAATAAATTATAGTAAGTAAAAAAAATACAGCTGTGGAGGATATACAAAACAATATTATGTATAGGTATTCCAACCGAAACTGGAGAACAGATAGTTATTGATTACGCGCGTTACGAAATAAAAATTTACTTGATTTTTTTACTTAATCCTGTTGCCTTTACATATACCTACGACTATACACGAGCGCCAAAAACACATTATACGTGGTCTGTGGTGATAATTCGGATCCCACACGAAAATGTTCGATTAATGTATTATCGTTATTCGACTGTTAACGTTATACTATAATAATAAATAATGTGCGCATAATATTATTATAAATTATATATCGTGTAAAGGAACGTCCTATTAATACAGGAGGGTGCACGGCCACCTTATTTTGCAGCTCACTAAAAAACTGGAATCACCCTGTAAGTCTTCATACCCATTTTTTTTTCATTCGGAATTGTTTTTGTGGACGTTCACCTCGATTCGATTAAGTCACCGCTACAGTGTAAATGTGTAATATAGTGCTGCGGTGCATACATATTTTATATTAGAGGTATACAGATAACACACGAATCGTAGTTTTTTTCGGTAATAAAATAATATACACGTGAGTATACCACTAAAGTACGTCACATATATAGGTACCTACAGTATATATATATATAGTATTATTATATACATTCCCGCGGAAGCCCCCGCAGTATAGGACTATATTAAATTTTAATTGGGTCTCCCGTCGAAAGGGTTCGTTTTTCGTTGACACCGAACGCCGAACGGTTTCCACACACAGATACAACACGATAATAATATAATATATATATATATATATAGGTAGGTATACGATAATAAACCTTCCGAATAGGAAGCGGCGGCGGCGGCAGGGGATGAAATATATTATTATTATTATTACCAGGACGTGCCGATAAGACCGTATAATATGTGTGCGTGTGTGTGTGTTCGAGTTGAGAATATACTCGCGCGCGGGGTTGCAGCGCATTGCTACCGGGTGCTCGCGGCGGCGATCATCCTCTGGGTGGCCTCCGGCGGCGTCCAATTAGAGGTGCGACAACACGCGCTCCGTGTAAAACCGTATATTATTATAATGTCGTCGTCTCGGGTCCCCGGGAGTGTAAAGAAGAAGTTTTTGCTGCTCCTACGCGCGGCGACGACCGAGTAAAATAAAATAAAAACCGACGATCGTTCGCGTTTGTGTGCGTGAATCTGTGTGTGTGTGTGTGTGTGTGTGTGTGTGTGTGTGTGTGTGTGTGTGTGTGTGTGCTCGCGCGCTTGCATATAAATCGTCTTGGGGACGACGACACGGTTTCTATCTTAAAGCCACCGGGTATGCGTATATGTATATATATACACGGAGATAGAGAGAGAGAGGAGACGAAGAGATGAAAAAGAAATAAAAAACGTACAATCTTCGCTTCCAGTCTCTCGTCGATAATATATTATTCTTATGCGACACACCATCCCTCCGGTACACTATACGTATAAATATACTATACATCATGGTGGCACCATATCCAATAAAAATAAGTATAATATATGGTATTGCAGTCGCCGCGACTGTATATGTATTGCATAATAATATAGTATTTCGTGTTCGGTTATTTACTATGTATTATATATTATACTTATTTATCGCCTCCTTCGGCGCCACACATAAGCGGGCGAGTATACACGATATTATTATATAAACGGTGCTTATTATTATGTAGGTGCACAAAAGTTACTTTTCGTTTACAGACGGTCATATCTTAAGTCATCGTCGTGTTCATTCAACAAGCATAATTGATAGTACAATGCTCAACCTCGTAACCGTTTATTCGATTTCCGATATTTGGTTAGGACATACATATAAGACACTTAGGTTTTTTTCGCATTTAAGGAGTGCGGTGATGCAAATGGAAATATGTAACTTTTTTCAAATGCAAAATCATTCTCTTTTTGCTACATGTTAACTGTTGAGCTTATTATTATTTTTCGTACATTTTGATCACCTTATCTAAATCGAAATTTTAAGTACTTACGAGTAATTTCAGTGAAATTAGACTTTACGCACTAAAAATAATAGTTTCATATTAATTTTAAACAATTTTTGTGTATTTTAATAGTGGCGGTACTTGGCTGATTATTACATAGTGTTATATATTTTATGCGTAGAACCACGCCTCACACACTAGTTCAACGTTTTCTAAATCATCATATATTTAACGATTTACAGTAAAAAAGGGATGCTCTGTTTTGAAAAAAAAAAAAAAAAACTGATTTTGTATCGGGACATTCCTTATAAATGATGGCATAAAAACCTATGCGTTTGAAGATACGAGTATAATATGCGGTCTTTAAGTAGGTATAGTTCAAAACTTCGAAAAATCGGAATTTGAATAAACGCATAATTAACGGAAAAAGTGGGGTGGCACGAGCATGCTCGGTGAATCGCTCTGTATAAATAGTCGGTAGGTATATTATACTGGTTCGAACGGTGGAGCGCGAACTATAGTGAGCTCGAGAGCGCTCTTCGCAGAAGGCCAATATGTCTTTGCCACCGGACGCGAGTTAAATTTATTTCCGAACGCTACGTGATTTATATCGCAGCACGTATTTATATACATTTTATATGTATATGCGTACGCCGATGTAGGTAAAAAGTAAAAGATAAAAAAAAATTCTTCTTCCTCTCCCCGCCCCAGTCACCATTTTGTTCGTCACCTCGTCTGCAGCGCGTTCCACGAACTCCAATATATACCGCGGTTATGTACGCAGCGTCGCGTCGATTTTCAATTAGCTACTAACAAATTATCTTTTTTTTTCCCATTCCATACTATTAATTTATTACAGTTCAGATGAAATATATTTTGTACATTATACCAACAGTTTATAAAATAAAAGATTAAATTAGTAATATAACTATTTAAGACGAATCGCGCAGAGTTATAATATTACTAAACGCTATCCAATTCCAATAAAATATAATACGTATAATGAACTATAATCTCGCATCTTTTGGCGCTTTCGATTTGAATATTTTGTCACTACTTTCTCAATAACTGTTTTTGTACGTCAAGTTACAAATCAATTTATTGAATATTAAAAATGAATACTATAAATGTACGAGTGTTATTCGGAAAATAAAGCCTGTTATAAAAAAAAACTCATCAAGTTTTGATTTTTGTGGTACAGAATATCTTACCGACCTATAAATTATTATAAACATATTTTTCGATTCAGATACATTTGGATATACTTTTCAATTTTTGATAATTAGCGATCAACTTTTGTACATTCTCCTCACATGTATCTTCCGCCAACGTCCTTTAAATTCGTATATTATACAAGTCCTATATGTGACGGGGAAAAGTTGAATCGAGCTTACCTCAGAAATGCCAACACTACTTTGTCGATACGTCGTATTTTGATTTTTGTATTATTTTGGACAATTTTCAATTAGAATAACACACATAAAAATAACAAATGTCAGGACTTATTCATATTATTATTATATGTATATGAGATATTGAATAAAAAAGTTAATAATACTCAGGTGTTCAGGTAGGTGTCTACATGTAATAACTTGACATTTGTATGTACCTACCTACACGTTATATTATATAACATTAGGCATAAATATAAAATATAATTTGTTTTAATTAATATATTTTTTTTTAATTTAATGATTTCATGTATATCATTAATCATAATTCATAACCATATAACTTAAACAAATATCAAAATAACTTCAACAAAAATGTGTGTTTTTTTTATTTATTTTTACTGCATTATATTATTTATATAATATAAATAATAGAAAAAAGAATACTAATTGGACCAAAAATCGGAGAGTTGGAGTCTCAATAATATTTAAATTATTTATGCTACGACTGCTATACAAGCCAGACGGAGATTAGTGGTGTAGATGGGTTTACAGTAAACAAGATATAAAATCAGTAAATTCTATAAAAACGTGTTTGGCATTGAACATTTTACATACATAAAACCTCTATTAAAATTATGTTTTTTGCCTAATGTATAGGTACTTCACCTGTTAGTCTGCCCACCAAAGTAGAATTTATTCAATGCGTTTATAAAGTACCTAATATTTAAATTAATACGTTTAACACGATCGTATTTAATAATTTGTCTCATTTTATGCCATCAATAGTCATAACGGTAGTATAATATTAAGTATTTATTATTCTTAATGTATTTATGATTGGCAATTTATGTGCTTGAATTTTGATATTTAATCTTAAGCATATATTATTATTATAAGGTCTGATAAATGATAGTAATAAATAGTTTTACATGCTGAGTTGGTAGACATTATCTTTATTTGCATAAACTTATTATTTTTTCTACTCACTTATATATAAATAAGGTAATTTGCTAATTAATGTTTTTGTGTTTTTGCATTATCTACAAATAATTACATATCTAATGATCTCAAATATTAAATCTGGCCAGTAGTAAGTTATTAACAATACATACAAAAACCAAACTTTAAAATATTGCTTTAATGGTTTTATATATTATTATGTTTGTCATGTCATGATAACTACTTAAATAGATTATAGAACTGCTGACAGCTTTATACAAATACTAATTAGTAATTACCTACTAAGAACATTTCACGAAACAGAAATTCTGGATTTCAGCACTAAATAATAGTACTATTTTTTAACCTAAGCTTGCAAAAGTTTGAACGATATGGCCATGTGAATCCAATATGGATGACGACCGTAACTTGCTATTATTTGCTAATTATTTTTTATGTTTTGGCACACCTCTGGAGTGGATTGGGTAAAGTAAGTGAGCCAAGTTCATGAACGTCACATAAACTTAATTTTAATCATTGTATATTTGTAATATTTTACACGTAGGGATCAGAATTTCGAATACATTATTTGTTTTTGTTTACGCAGTTAAAGTTACAGGTGTTAGATATTTGTACGATTCATATGTGAAATAAAATTCAAAGGAAAACATTTATTTTCCATTAAAAGCAAATAATGTTTGGATTGAAGAATATTCAATAGGTACCTACGTTACTTATGAATATTTGAGAATGCCCACATATAAATTCTTAAGTTTTTGTAAATATTGTTTAAAAGAAAATAATTTTGTAATAATTTTGAGGTATTATATTACAGACGAAATATTAATATTATTTTAACTAATCGATTATTTCCCTCTTAGAATAACAAGCATTATTTTTATACTCGTCTCAGTTGTAAGAATGACACAAAACACATGGAACAGAATATAGTATCTCACTGTTACAAAAAATTAGATGTCTACATAAAATATTAGTTCATTAAACTTAATTGTTTAGAATTCATCTAATGTACCTATATCAAATTTAAATTTGGTAAAAATTTAAATGATAGATATATAAATTATAACAAACTCAATTTTAAAGAATATTTTGCTAATTTGAAGGTCATAAGCTATGCAGTGGCATACTTCATTTCGTATTATCTATATTTTAGTACAACGCAAAAATACTTGTGGGGGGGGGGGGATGAGATGGCTTTTCTGTTTCTTATCATACATAATTATAATATGTCTTTCACCTGTTCGGCTTCGGACGTATGCTGCTTATTTATGTTTAAATAATTTTAATGTATATAATTACGTAGGAACATATATACATATTTGTTAAAAAATTATCGTATGCCCCATAAGTTCATAACTCTTAATGATAAATTATTGTCACAGTCACAGGAAAAAAACAGTTTATCAAACATTATTTATACATTATCGGATGGGTAAAAAAATTCACTAATTGTAATTTGTTATTAACCAATAATACTAGCAGTCAGCAGATGTATTCTTAACTGCGGACACGCATATATAAATAGTTACAAACTTATTAATGCCATATATATATATATATATATATATGCATATACAACCATATAATTACAATCCGTCGTTTGAACAAACAATTATGTACTGAATATTTTTTTATGGTTTTAGAGAGACCCTCATCGATAGCAGGGCAACCCTTACTGTAACTCGTATCTAACCTTATCTGACGCAAGAGGGGGTAACGTCTTAAGGGGGTTGCGAAGGAGTTAAAAATGGACAATTTTCAAATCGTATGCATGTGTGGGTCTTGTCTTTACATTTAGCGTGTGAGACTGTGCAATGTAAATATAAAATAGCTGAGGTAATAGGTATACTCACCCAATGTCGACTGCGGTATCCTGAGCACGTTGAGCTCCGTGAGCCCGTTGCAATCGGCCGTCGTCATGGGCGACGACAGCAGTTGGACGTTCCTCTTCTTCCGGGGCCGACCCTTGTGCGCCGATGGCCAGTGGTGGCCGGCCGCCCGGGGGGGACTGCACATGGGCTCCAGATCGCACGCCATGTCCCTGTGCTTGAGCCGCTCGTAGTCAGGGCGGCAGAAAACCGCACCGTCCCGCACCCCGTAATAGTCGCCCTTGCACAGGACCGCACCGCACGCGTAACACGCAAAACACTCCACGTGATACACGAGGTCCTTGGCCCTCATCACCAGGTCGCAAGCGCCGATACCGCCCTGACACCGGGCGCAGCGTTTTATCGAGAACAGCCTGTCGATTTAAGAAAACAAGTGATGTAAGGGTTTATTTTAGAGAGTTGCCGTTGTACTATTTACTATCGTATTTTATAATATAATTAGCATGATAGGTGTCGTCACAGTTGATAAGTATTCCCCGCTATTTACTTCGCCTATACATCGTACTTTTCCACTTCTTATTGGCTCTCAATCAAATAAACACATGTATAATATAGAAAAAAATCAATTACCTAATAAGAAGTAGAGAACTTTGATACATGGGTCGGAAATGGAGGAGATGGGCAATACTGGGCATACTGAAAAAACTATTACAACTGTGATAATAACTAACTATACTTTATCATGATAACATAGGTATAGCGTTTTCCAAACTGTGTCGGTCCCAAAGACCTTATACTAGATATACTCAGTATAAAGTCTATGGCAGGTCCGCATAAAACTATGTGTACAGAAGGCAGTCGGCAAATTATTTTTATTTATTATTGTCAGATTATTTTCATTATGGGGTTCGCCATCATTTTTATTATACTCTATGTGGTCCGGAGGAGAAACAGTTTGGGAAACGCTGATATAGATTTGCTCTGCATGTTGAAGCAATTATCGATACGGTTTTTGGTTTTTTTTATTTTATTTAATTTGTACATTACATACGGTCCTAAATCCAATTATAATAATTGTATTATAATTTATATTATAATGTACAATAAACCATACACTAGTCACAATCAATACACATACATATTACACTTTATATACCTGAACACTAAACCTTGAACTCTTGACTACTTTTAAATGTGTAACGACTATTTACAAAATGGTCTATCCTATATTTATTTTGTTTTTAGTTGCGACTACATTGTAGTATGCGATGTAATGGGACGGTTAAGCGCACCACAACCACTACATATAATATACCATCGATATGATATTATGATATTATGATAATATTATATTCTTATTTTTTTTAGGATATACATACTGATTTTGTTTTACGTATTTTGTTCACAAAAGTTTGAACTGATTTTTAATAATATATTGCATTCTCATATAATATAGTTTGCAGAAATGTAATCCACGAAAAATGTATTGACGCGTACTTAACACATGTGGGCGCTTACTACTAATTAAACGTCGATGTATAATAATATAATAATGTAAAAATAAAAAAGCCTCAAAGCGAAACTTTTCTCCATCATCCCAATATTCCCACTGCAGGAGAAATGGGATAGTCGTAGCTGACTCCCTCCACAAGTATAAAAATTCGAAGTCAGTAAATACTTGTTTAACTATATTATTTGTATCGATACATCGTTATATTTTGTTCCATACTAAAGCAGTAATACCTGGTTGTTCGTCGGTTAATTTGGTTCACTGAGTGCATGATTAAAATTATATCATTAAAATATTATGTTAAGAAATGTATTTTGTCTTTTGCATTAAATTTGGATCAATAAGTAAAGAAAACTAATAAAAAAAATAAACTATTATTATTTGATAACATTTATTTTTTATTATTATTATAGTTTTGTCTATAGGGATACATGGTTAAATATTCAAGTTTTAAGATGTTTAAAAATGGTTATGGGATATTATTCCGAATGTGCATCAAAGGGAATATCGATGGTCTATCACATACCTGTCCATATGTTAGAATATATGGATTATAAATTTTATAAATTGTTTTATTATTTTTGAAAAATAGCTCAAATTCAAAGAATTTGTGAATGCTGAACAATAAAACAAGATCCTAAAACAAACTTGGAAACATTTGAAAACTGAATAACAACTGTTTGCATATTTTAGCATCATACTTTGTACTAGAATGTTCATGTGACGGTAAGTATATTTTTCGCTGTATATATATGCAATACCCATAATATATATAGTAGTACCTATTCAGTAGTTTAACATGTTGTCAATTTTGTACCGCGGTATAACATGAATAACACCGCACCACAGAGTCATAAATATTATAATTTGAAGCGGACGGCCGCAGCAGCTAGTAAACGTCATTATATAACCTACAGATCTACCGCAAATGCGTGGCGAGTAGCACACTCTGTTAAACACATTGTGGCTCGGGGGCTGGACACGTGCAAAAAAAAAAAGGAAATTTTACTGCACTCGCCCTGTGCCGTGTGGAGATTATCTAGCCAAAAATCAGCGATCGGATTTTGATTAGGAGACGCGTGGCCGACCATCGGCGATGACACAAGTATATTATATACACTTATATAAGCACACGAGTAGGTACACGACACGGCGGCGACAACGGGCACCTGGAAAACCTGCGGGGGACGTCCGAAAGCACCAGCTACCGCAGATAACGTACAGTAGTCAGACCATTATATTAATTTAAAGCCGTGTACCTATATATAGTGTGCGGGGTAAAGGCAGTGTATTAAAATATAATATTAATTCGGGATCGTCGGAAACAATGATTACAATATTATATTATAAACGACAAGAGACTTGTGCACGTGCACACGTCTCTCCGGGTGCCCGTGGTATAATTCTATGTAGGTTGGTATTATAAAAGCGACTCTACAAAGGGATTAAGCACGCGGCAGGTAGACTCGATCCACCGCCGCCACCGCCGCGATATTATATCGTCGGTACAGATGTTTTGTGTCCGCCCAAACGGCGTGCGGTTCACGAGTGAACAACCCTCAAGTCGGTCTCGTTATTACCGCGTGCACACATCATCATATTATTATATTTTATGTATATATTGTATTAAATCCTGCCTGCCAGTCGATTGTCAGAGGGGCGGAACGTGACCGACAGTCGGTAGACGGAGCCGACCTCAAAACGTAGTCCAAACTCTCGACGTGGGAGTAGGTATACCCGTAATACATTAATATAATATTTATTATTATTATCGTTGCGATGATGATCATTAATTAATATTAGCACATGTTAGAAATCCCAGAAACTGATTTTTCTAGTTCCGCGATAACTTTCATCTAGTTATCGGTTCAAGCATGAACAAGTTACAGATAATTTTTAATTGACTTTATTTAAGTCGATAGAAAACATTTTTAAAAGTTTAAAGTTAATAGTAAAACTAATTTATTTTTAACTCTGTTAAGTTAAAGGCTTTTTGAAAACTTGCAACTAACTTAACTTAACTTAAGTTATTTGTTTATTTTTTAGTAAATAAGTAGCCAGTTAGGTGGTTTAAAATAATAAAAAAGTAAATGGTTATGCAATATAAATTATATCATCAATAATAACAATAATAACTTTATTATATTTATTATTTAATTATTTATAAATGAACGAAATTTAACTTAACTTTAGGATTAGAGGTACTACAGGTACACTACTACTATATAAAATTATTATATGGGTATGAAAATTTAATGAAATAAAATGCTGAAATATTTTATGACGACGGAGGCGTGACTTGTTCAATACACAAGCACAAATCACTCCAACAGGCTTTGCAGTACCTATTCTCTAACCCCTCATTGTATTATTATTATTTAATCCTTGCACTTCATCAACTCAAACGTGATATGCACGTGCATACAATCATTCAAACCATATTGACAGGAAATCCGATTCCATATTATTGGCTTAAAATAAATCCTCAGAATTAGTTCGTTTTGAAATAATGTTCATTATACCTACTCGTACCAATACGATTAATATGGTTTTGAATTCTATAATTCAAAAAATCTATAGAGAAAAAAATACGTATTTCATACACTATCGTTGAGGTTCCGAAAAAGCATAATATGTATTATATTGGTATATAAACTACGACGTTTTTGTACCGCGACGATAAGCAACAACTATTCTTAAATTAGATCTGTTTTGTTACTGTCGTTTACCATATTTTTATAAACAAATAATTACTGGGTTATTTGTTCCCCTGCAAGTCGTAGGTCAGAATTCAACCGGAACCAGCAGTCATCATGCGAGTAAATTAGGGTGTTCGAGTTGCTGTTGAACAAAGTCTCCCTACACGTAATTGCATTCAGAACTCGTGTACGAGTATAGTTATGTCATTTTAAACATAATGAATGCACTTCAGGCATTTACATCCTAAGTCTTTGTCCGTCTCACTACAATATAATATGTATACCAGTACAGTCTCGAACAAATTCATTTATTTTGAACTGGTATGCAATTATGTTATTTTTCTTTCTCCCAGTAGCCAGTAGGCATGCCTACATAATTGTTTGCTAAGATAAAAAATTCTAAAAAATACCTGTAATAGTCTTGTTTGCAGTAGATGTTGCCGTGCCTAGAGTAACACGTAAGTTCCGTGTCCAGTGGCAGTTTACATTCGGCACATTGCAAACACCCTATGTGCCAACACATATCCACAGCGGACAGGTAGAAACGGTCGTCTATCGATCTACCGCAACCGGCGCAACAAGCTCCGTTGCTGCCGTCCTCCGGATCGGCAGCCAATCCTGGACTGTGAATATCCTTCAGCATATCCACGTACAGAACATGACCTGTAACATATAGTACATGGGTAAATAATTTACAATTAATATTCCCATATGCTTCATGATAAACGTCTCGGGTTTTGTCTGATATTTTACTAAATCGGAACGGATTCCGAGCACGCCGCCGGGACCAGGCGTTTCCGACTCACAGTACCCGACAATTTCAAAACCATTTATCACCTATTTGTAACCTATCTGTATAAATTATGATTCTGAGAAAAAAATATTATACTGAGTACTACTATACATAGATTGAAACATATCAAAAATAAAACTCATAGAGGGTGTATATTAGTATACGTATATTGTAATTATATAATTTATAAACATATGTTTTATTGAAAAGGATAATATTTTATTGCTTTTTGCTCTTATGAGATATATCTATAACCTATATAC
Source organism: Myzus persicae (assembly GCF_001856785.1). Lineage (NCBI taxonomy): Eukaryota > Metazoa > Arthropoda > Insecta > Hemiptera > Aphididae > Myzus > Myzus persicae. Next base: position 68,082 of record NW_019102445.1, read on the forward strand.
TTGTATTATGGAAAATGTGGCTCGTGACAACTTTTACACTCTTCGTGTGCCCCACGAATCCCAGAAAGTTAAACATCCCTGGTTCAGACGATTTGACTCAAACACATGGTATAATTTTTCGGGTTTGTAAAATGTTTTGTTCGAAATGTTAGGTAAACTAGTGACTATTAAAAGAGACAATCTTGTTGTAATTGCCAATTTTCATAATGAGTACGAACACTTGTCACGACGTTGAAGTTGATTAAACATAAGTGTTTATATTTAAACTAGAAAAGTGCATTCTATAATACGCGATTTACTCATCAATTTGTTTGAGTCGTTAGTACCTATTTAATCAAGTAAAACGGTTTAGTCGGAATGGCTCGATTCCAAAATTAGAATTGCTTAGTATAAAAAAAGCTATAACATCCAAAATTATTAAATTATACAGAAAGCAATGAAAAAATATCACCATCGATTGAATTGGCGGCCGTGTAAATTGTTAATTATATTCAAACACGGTTTGCCATTTTTTGAAACCTACACAAAAAAATAATAAAACAAAAATACGTCTTTTTATAATAGTATTATAATTAGGTATATAGATAATAATATATTATTATACACTAATAATGAACAATAATAGTTATAAAATCGTGTACAAACAATCGTCGACGTTTTGTAATAAACTCATGAAATATACATCATTGATTGACAGAATTCACTAATATTTAATGATGTTTTCTCTTTTTGGTCGGTTTAATAAATTATTTTCTTTTTGAGTATACACATCACTTGAGCAGTAAAAGTTATGTATGTATAACAAACATGTTTTTTTTACATCTCTTTTAATTAGAGCTCTGACAGTGACGGGTTATTTAATCTAGATCTTCAAATGGTTTTTTTTGTCCCTATCCTCCCACTCTCTTGACACCCACCAATTCGTGCTCTTTTCTGGCCACGATTCAAAAAAACTGTAACACCAATTGCTAGACCTTCCTCTAATTACACGTATCATTTCGTAAAAAGTGTTTAAAAAAATTATAACTGCAACTTATAAAAAAAAATTAATTATCGTCCTTCCATCGTGTGTCGGGGCGTTATAGTAATTTGACATTACGGTATAGTGTTTCTTGTCCCCCCCTCCTCCAAGCAAGAACCTGTTAGTTTTAAAAACCACTGAGACCGACTATAAATAACACCGTTAATGGCCACGCAAAAACACTATGAATGGAATAGAGATGATTTTTTTTGCTCCTATAAGAACGCGTTTTCTATTCGATAATTCAATGGTTTACATTGATTGAAATCGATTTCAAAATCGATATAAATCTTTTAAGAAACAAATTTTTTTAATGACATTCAAGGTTTATATTAGAATTCACAATAATTAAAATCGATATTTTTTATCAAAATAATAACAATTTTATAATATTTATAGGTAACTACACAAATTGATTTAATGAATTGTAAACTAAAAGTAATTAAAATTTAGTATTCAACAATTACCACTAGGATTCATAATATTGTTCATTGCCTCATCGATAGCCTATTATAATTTATGATGTATATATTTTAATAGGTAATTAATAACAATATCCATTTTGTTAGCCCATTTCACATGTGTTCCACGACACATATAGAGTGTGCTAACGACGATCGTTTCTCGTAAACGTAAAAATCAAGATTAAATCAGTAAAAATGTGAAAAAGATACTTTAAATCGAAAGAAAAAAAGAAAAATTATGTTTAAAATCTATTTATTACAATTAAGAAAACTATTAAATCGGTAGTGTGCAACTATATAAAAATCATAAAATAGCAATAACTTTATACATTTTAAAATTTAAATTAGTAAAACCTTTTACTTATCAAAAGTCAAAAAATTTCATTTGTATACCTGCAATCCTTGCAAGTGTGTACGTCTTGAAAATAGTTTCTGGGTTACTCTTGGAGATGATACGGTTCCTGATATTACGATTTTGATATTTAATTTAAATGTTAGTATACAATAATTATATAAAATATTTTATATTGTTCAAATTTTTCGCTTCTATTGCGATATGTTTATGTATTGTAATTTGTAGAGTACAGATAATGCCGCTGACATAGATACAACGTTAGGTACAATAGCTGCAAATCGGCATGGATATTAAAATATTGAACCACAATTAATTTCATCCGAAAATGTTGTCTAATGATGACCGTTATATGGTCTACTATAACGTGCTTTAACCTGTATCGTCTGATCAAAGATGACTTTTAAACAAGTGAAGAAATAATATTTTATTCACTTATACGCTATCACAATCGAAATTGTTTATATTTTTATAATATGGTGTGTAATCACAAATAAATATATTATTCGTACTTATAGCCATGACAAAATAGATAGGTATCATCACAGTTGTTTGATACTTATTCCCCGCTCTTCACTTCACCCATATTTCGTAATTCTCCACTTCTTATTGGCTCTCAATCATATACATACATGTATAATATAGAAAAAAAATCAATTACCTAATCAGAAGTAGAGAACTTTGATACATGGGTCGGAGGTAAAGGAGATGCGCTTACTGACAAAAATTATTACAACTATGATAATACCTATCTATTTTGTCATGGGTGTATCTATGTATACCCAGGTACAAAAAACAGAAAATAATTTATTATTTTAAACAGAAGATATTTCATCATTCTGTTTCTCAATACACAACACACAATAATATTCAAGATAATTTATTATAAGACCCTTGTGTGCGCAATATTATTTATATAGGTCCGTTTCTTTATCTTTTACATCAAGTACCGTTGTCCTCATCGATGCAATCGTATCGTACACACATGATAATAATACTTTTGCGGTGGTACCGGTAAATTGCCACAATTTATAATTCTGCTGCAGTTGTTTATTTTTCTCTCGGCAAGCGCTATTTTTTTTTTTTTTATGATTTCCATTTATACATATAAAAATATATATCCGACTTTGGCGAGGCGGCGCGTTTTGTTATAGTGGAGTATTATAAAAAAATAAAAACGCTCGCGCGCGCGCGCTCACTTGCACACACACACACACACACAAACACACAAACTCACACACATAATATAATAAAAATACTTCGCAGGTGAAATGACCGCTCGGTATATATACCGAGCACAGAGAGAACCTGTCTTAGCCAATAAAAGCCATTGTTGCAATACGGTCGGGATTCCTGCGGGACGACCGGTTTCGACTTATTTGGAAAATTCGTCGCACAGTAAAAATCTATCTGTAGCATGTACGTTTTATGTGGAAAAAATTCTACGAGGATGGTCGGAGGAGGTGGCCGGACAAAAAAAAAATAATAAAGTAAATTTGATGACGCACGCTGCTTTCCCCTCTTCATCTATCATAACCGGATTTTTGGGTCACAAAATGTCAAAGTCACCCGAAAAGCGGTGGCCATATTATTGTTATTCAGAGCCTCGGCTCGGCCTCAAAAATGTTAAACGGAAGTCTGCGAAACGTTTTGCATCGGATTTGTTCTGCACTGTTTAAATCATTGAAATCACATTCCTCCGTATTCGGACAATCGACAAGTGCCTAACCTAACCCAACCATCTTCGATAACAATAACAAAATATGCATCCAATATAATAGTTATGGAAATCGTAATCAAAACTTTATATATACAACAACACAATCATTGTTTTTAATTACTATATCAACTCGCAGTAGAGATATTAACAACAAATTATCCTGATCTGGCACATGCATTATAATTTTTTTTCTAGGATTACTTAGGAGTAAAATAATTAATGGCACACGAATCACGAATCGTTGTATACATAATACTGTTAATGCTTTTTGTTGTTAATTTAAGTTTTATTTGAGAATGAAACAGTCTTTATTTTTAATAATCAATAACAATTTTAATCGGTTTGTTCCTACTTAATATTATTATTTACATGGGTTAATTTTACTCACTATTTTATACGCAATTATATAGCTAGTTGAGACAACTTAGAAACTGATAGTATCAACTGATGGTCTATAAAGATAATTTATAATATTAATACATTTTTAATCATGACCATAAAACAATCAAAATAGTAATAATTTAAATACTTCACCAAAAATAAAACTTGTTTCATTCAACATTGTAAGGTAGACAATTTTATTAGTACCTATATATAATATCATCGTATATCGATGTATTTTTTTTATTATACTAGTTATATCAAAATGTTCTAACTACTATAGAGGTAATTGATATCCACCATCCGCATAGTAAGCACTTATATTTTTTTTATGCTATATTAAACGATTGGCCACACAGTAACTTGTATAATTTGTACATGATTTTTTTATATGATATTCCATAATATGACGACTAATTCACCAATTTAAACCCTAATATGGGTTATTTGAACCAAGTATAGTGGTCATGTATCACTGGTCAGGATGTACGTGATCTACCACGATAGCATCGCAACACGTAGTCTTAATTATATGGAAAAGTAAACAATACTTTTAACTTAATACATACCTATATAAGCATTTGAGAAAAGAAAATGAAGGAATAACTGCAATAATACAATAATATTTCAGTATCATATATCATAAAATTAATATGTATTTAAAATTGTCCATATTTAGCTATGTTATTGTTCTAAATTTTAATGCTGGGTAGCAATACAATTACTTAACGCATATAATGAACCAATAGTGATTCAATGATCCCTTAAGTACAATTTAATTGCCTATAATTGGTCCATTCAATTTAAGTGAACGATTTAAATAGTCAATTTTAATGCAACTCGACATTAGACTTTTAAATATTATAAAAAAGAAGAAGTATTGTTCAAGTTTTGATGGGGGGGGGGGGCTTAACCTTGTAACCCTGCAGTAATACTGTAACACGGTATCATTGATATTAATAATTATTATGAATTATGATCAACATATTTACGAATCATAATTACTGCTTAAATCAAATAAAAAGAAACATCTTTAAGTATTATAAAAAACATAATATTTAATTTATTGTATTATTAATTTTTGGATATAAATATTTAAAAACAATCTGTACTTAATCATGCGATTGTCAATTTATTCTCATTAAAAGAGCATAATTTATTATTTTTATATATTTATGATGTATATTATATTATATACAATTTATACATATAGGTGTGTATGTGTGTGCGTAATATTATTTTAAAAAAAAAGTTGGCCTTTATCAAATTAAAATATTTGTCTGGGTAAAATATTTCAAATGGTGTATAATCTCAACATCTGATGATTTATTATAATCTTGATTGAATATTTATTTTTGTGTTTAAAAATGTAGACTATAATAAACATGAACATCTGCATAGATATTTTACATGTGACTAAACTTAAGAAAATACAAAGAATTGCATTATAATCGTTTTTTAATTCATTACATTATTTTTAAACCTTGGTTGTTAACTAAAATCAACCAGATTAAGTAGTAATTTAAATAATAGGGCGTATATAATATTAACTTTGAAATACAAAAATATTATTATACACATATTATTATATCTATTATTATTTTATTGTATATGTAGGTATATATATGTACCTAGGTATACAATTACTGTACATAAACACATGATATATTTTTGTAATGTATTAAACTTATCAGCTATCACTTATATCAGTATCCAATAATAATCTACTACCTACTTCCATTTAATAATTTATTGTTATACTGTTATATTGGAAATAAACTAAAATATATTTAAAATAAACTATAATTTATAAACATTTCGTAATATTTGATGAACATCTAAAAATTAATCTAATTTTATTTTTCATTGTTTTAGATAAAAATCGTTTGTTTTTTATAACCTTATACATATGTATAGGTCTTAAGAAAAGTTATTTATTTTTCTTATTCATGATAAAACTAATGATTTCAATAAATATTCTTCTTCTATAACTCAGATAGAAGAAAAAAATTTGGTCAAATGAATAATGTGTATAATATAGTGTAGAAAGGGCGTGGTGAATCCGCCCTGTTAAAAGCACGTCAAGTATAAAGTAATATGGTAGTTTTTCAAACAAAAAAATATGTTTTAGTATAAGTATATATAATCTGGTTAGGGTGAGGGAGACTTTTATTTATAGAGAGAATACTGTGGTAATTCTATATTATTCGTGATGCAGATTTGTTCTTCGTATAAAGTCTAATCATCCGTGAATAATATAGCGTGCAGAGGGGGTGAAAATTCAATATGTTTCAGTTCATCGTATTTGATTCACAAAATATTACATCAATTAAAAAGTTATTTATTATTGTTTATTGACTGCAGTGTATCAAAACTATCAACTACAACAAAAAGTACAGACTGAAATATTAACAATCGCTATTGAACGAATTCTTCAACCACACACGTAGTAGTATAACATTTACTGCTTGTATGATATTTAAAATATACAATATCTCATTATATTATACTGTTTTATAAAATCATTCAAATTTTTAAAAATTTAAAATGTTCATCTACTGTGTTTGGAATAATATACCTGGCTATCTTACAACCTATACTGTATAGTTTATGCATATAGCATTATAAAACATTCGTGGCAAATATGTATAGCCTGTTTGAAATAATTAAAAATTAAGTTAAAATAAAATGTTAGTTTAATAACCACCTATAATTTTAATAATTCTTCTAACTTAGGTATGATTATAACTATATACAGCCGTTTGATACAAGTAAATGAATGAATGATAAAATAATAAATTTTTGTTTATTACATTATATTACAATCACACACTAATCAATCCAAAAAAGAAATCTGTTTTCAAAAAAATCTACAAAGTATTAAATCTGTACAATATACATAGGTGCATTAAGTGTGATTTCTATATTAAATTTCTAGTTAAATACAATATAATATTATTATTTTTAACAAAAACGAATTCCTCGATTAGTTGTAATAATGTATTAATTAGTTATATTAGTTATAATGTATATCAACATATTATGTGAGATTTTAAAAATACATAAATACCATATAATTCAGACATTTAAAATTCGTTAGATCAGGGTAGGTACCTATGTATGGTACTATAGTTACGTCTTAGTTCCTCAAGCGTTTAAACTATACACGATACAATATGGTCTTAACTGAATAAATTGACCTTTTTTTTTTAGTTTTTAGTTATTAAATCAGTTTTTTGTGATCATTTCAGAATTATATCTCTACTTTTGGAATAATAGTGGTTCAAAAATTGTAATTAATTTAGTACCTAAAATGATTGATTAAAAAATGTATTTATACTCGCATTAACGGATTATATAAATTATAAACCAAACCTAAATGTCCTAGAGATATTAAAACAGAATTAGACAGTTAAAAGTATTAAATAATACCTGTGTCATTACAAATTTCTAATAACTTATTGTACTTATGGAATATGTTTTCTTATTTCATTGACGGGATATCAAACCCGATTTATTCTGGATATATTAATAATAATTTTAAACATTACAGTATATATAATTTTTAATTTAATCACCAGATATTAAACACACATAGGAAATTATAAGCACTTAAAGTAATATAAAATAATATGTGTGACATGGAGAAAAATCGAAATTTTAAACACCAGAACGAAAATTCCCGTACAACCACCGAACCATGACGTTAACATTATCTATTCTCAAACATGTAATGATATAGAGCAGTTGATACAGTTTGATGACATTAATAATACCACGGTATCCTCATTATACGGTATAAAGTCTATAACGAAAATACCCATGAATAATATTTACATAATACTATTTTAATAGTATACATACCTAGGTGAAAAGTAGTAACGCGGTAAGTACCATATAGGTATTACTTGAAAACATTTACGTAACAGACAGGATGCCCAGTATAATATATTATAATTCATAACATATCATAACGACTACGATAAGACAGTACATCGAGGACCACCGACATAAAAATTCTGAAGGATTCACGGGGATAAATATGCCACCTAGATCCCCGAAATTGCACACCTCGGGGTATAGTGACACACGCCGTTATTATAATACTTACAGCGATGGAGGAAAATCGAAATCTTAAACACAAAAACGAAATTTTCAGTACAAACACTGAGTCACAACGTTAACATTACCTTTATTCTAATATGTCGGTACCTAATGATACAGTAGTACAGATAATATAGTTTGATGATATTAATATTATAATTTATAATAGTACCTACCGCGGTATCTTTGCAGTGTACCTATTATAGTTGTTTGCTATAAAGTCTACCACGAAAACACTAATGTATAACATTTACATAATAGTTTATATACCAATGTGAAAGGTGATAACGCTGTAAGTACCGTGTTGGTATAACTTGAAAACATTTACGATTCCAGCAAGATCCCCAGTATAATATATTACAATTTATAACACATCATAACCACTACGACACGACAAGACATCGAGGACCCAAACCAAACAGGATGACGTGGTAATGCTCTAGGATTCACGGAGACCCTACCATCTAGGTCCCTGCCTAGGTCCCGTCAGGGTATGGAGAAAAACGTGCAAGCCAAATAATAATAATGATACGAAATTAAGCCGGATTCACAGCTGCGTCGTGTGTCCTGTCGTGCGAGTTCGTGGTAACTATATGGTTATAACTGGTAACCAATATGGTTTACAAGTTGAGCTGAAGTCAAATCTTGGTATACTCGGTTGCGACTTGGTTACTACACGATACCGAAAAATTAACATCCAATCAAAATGCGATTTGATCAACACGGCGTGACACACGGCGTAGCTGCTGTGAATGCGCCTTTATAGTAGGCACGGTTTGATGGTATTAATAATAATAATAATAATAATAATATGATATATTACCACGGTATCCTTGTTTGTTTGTCAATGCGGCGGCGGCGGCGGGAATACGCGCCGTCCGTGCGCGCTCATCCACCTACGACGACGGACTGTGCGCGCGCGCACGATTCGCACTGTACAGACTACTATGGAGACGGCTGCTGCGGCCGCGACGACGACCACGGCGACGACGGACGTCGACTTTGCAGCGTACAAATATCAAATAGTAATATATGTTTTCGTGGTCGGCCAACGCGCACTCGGACGGGCCGCGAATGCGGTATTACGGTAACGGTAATAATAACATAATATTTATGGTATCAGGTACTCGCGGTGGCGGAGAGAGCGATGGCCGAGACGGCAGCTGCGGAGACGGTCACTGCAGCGAAGCAGAAAATGTGAATACCGTCGGCGGCACCCACACCACGAGGATATATTATTGGCGGCGGCAGCGGCGGCGGCGGTTCACAGAGAGAAACGCGAATCATCAGATAACGCTCGCGCGCGTACGCCGTATAATACGGGTATGACGCGGGCGACGGGAAACCCGGCGGCGGCGGCGGCGGTGGCAGCGTCGGCCCAGGCGCAGGCCGCGACGGCGCGTCGCGATCGCCGTCGTCGTGTGTACAGTAGGGCGAGCGGGTACGAAAAACGGCGAAAAAAAACGCGGTCGGCGACGGATATAATATAATAGTAACAATAATAATAATAATAATAATAATAATAATAATAATATCATGCGTATAGTGGGTGGACGCGATCGCGGGCGGGGTGAGGGGAGGGGAGGGAGCGCCGTCGACGGTAAACACGCGCGCGCGCGCCCGCGTGCACACACACTCGTACTCACGCGTACACTCACGTACGCACGCGCGTCCGCGTGCTCTTGTGTGCGAGTGATGCTGTAGAGTGTAGAGTGGGAGGAGTGTACGGGAAATATGGACCACGCCCCCTCCGCGTCCCCCCTCGCAGAACCGGGGACCCCCCCGCGCTGCCGCCGCCCACACTTCTGCCCGGAGACGACGTCGCCGCTCGCCGTCCGCCGTCGCTCGACTATACGTCGGCCGTTCGGAGCTCGGGCGAGCGCGCGCTCGGCGGACCCGGCGCGCGCGTATCGATTGCGCGCTCCCGCGAGGAGCACCGCGCGGGCCCGACGACGACGATGACAATAGTTTACCTATCATTAAAACGTATTTCCCGAACACCAACTGCGTCAAAACGCTGTACGGAGCCGCGATTTCTCACAGACGGAAAACGACATGCTGTTCGGGGCCGATGTAAGTTGAGGTTTGGGTACACGTTGTTGGCTCACTGCTGCCATTCATCCCCCGGAATCGAGAGATGATAACAACTGCATTCTGACGACAGTGTACAATATAGTTATTAACAGTTATGTATAAACGTGGATGAGTATAACATATACTTAGGTGCATAAAGTCTACGATCAAATGTTCCGAATTACAAAACCAAAAATACTTTTAGTTCGAATTTATTGTTGTTGAACGATGCCTATTAAATATTAACAATGATTTCCATATAATATACTAATATAGTCTTATGTTGTATATATATTTTTATAGTTAGGTATATAAGTTATATTATATTATGTATATAATTGTGATCAGAGAATTTAATTTTGGACAACCATGGTTCCACGAGTAAATAAAAGGAAATCAATATGATTTAGTTTAAATGTACTGCAAAGATATCAATACTTTCAATATAATGGTATTTATTCATGTGCACGAGACACGCATGTATGTATTTTGCTTATAAAGAATTGGACGATATTATTATTGTACGCATAATAGGATTATAATTTATAATAATTATTATTTATTACCATAATTACCATGAATATTGAACCTGATATAATATGTTGTTTAAATAATACTTAAATTTATCGATTGAATATTAAAATATTGATGATAGTCTACTATACGAGAAAATCGTTGCCAGAGGCATTGTTAAATATCTATCTACCACTGCAGGTATTAGATAAACTAAGTTCTTAAATGTAAATTTCTTAAACTCGTGCTATTCACGTTCAAAATAATATTATTGAAATGAAACTGAAAACTAACAGATGATTTATACACTGCACACTACATTATAGTGGTAAATAACACTAATACTTATAAACTGATAATTGATGTATAGTATTAACTAGTATATGATGAGTTGTAATATTGTTAATACAATTGAACTTCGTTATACCGTGAACAAATTATAATAGCATATTTTTTTATTTATTGAGTTAAGGTTTCAACATTTGACGTCATAAGCCTGAGTTACTTGGTAGGTTTTAGTACTGTAGGGAGTTTACGGTTGGTTAGAACACGCGTATATGTGGCGAAGAATTGTCAATAAAACCACTGTTGGTCACCCATCGGGGATTTAGTGACACCGGTCGATGCCTCGGAACACGTTAAAATACCTCGCCTCACCAAGCCACAGAATATTTATTTATATGATTCAATGATTATAATTCATGTTTATATTATAAAGAACACGTTATTGTATTATTATTTATTATTGTATATTATAAAAGATAATTTGGTTGATCAATTATTTAATTAGTATATTTTAATAATTGTATTAAAAAATAACAGATGCGTTTAACTAAAAAACGATATTATCATAAATGTGTAGTAGGTATACCCTACATAGGCTAGTAGTACCTTCTTAATATAAAAACGTGAACCAAAAACTATAAGGAATTAAACAAAATTGAAAAATAATAATATTATGTAAAAAATTGTATAGCGATGCTTTCTCGTTAACAACATCTCATACCTAGTGAGCATTAGCCATATAAAGTTATTTAATAAATTACAACATAAAAATATATAATAAATCTGCTTGTTGAGTTTTTGAATTTTTAATCAAATATTGAAAGAGTAGAACAAATCCTTATCCATTTATTCGATCTACTGAACTTGACTTGTCAAATAAAACGCTTTTGTACAAACACGGGATTCAATTTGTCTATTGTCCATATCAGTTTCACCAGGTTTAACCAAAAGTATTATTATATGCAAATCTAGTTAACCTTCACTCTTCAGTAATACTATTCCACTCCTATAGGTAGGTACACAAATTATATTTACAATGTAGAAAGTGTCATCAAGGAATACAACCAAATTTGATAATTTTTTATGTTTTATAAATTCGAATAATAAATTAAAAAACGTAATCAAGATCATAAATATTGTAATAGATATGGTACAAAGCTGAAACGTTAAATTATTATATGACCATACAATATTATTATAAAATATTTATATTTTATACATAATATAATATTGTACGTTCTCTGAAAGCATACGTGAAATGATTTAAGTTTGACGTTCAACTATGAAACAACGACCTTAATGCGTATATTGTGCCTAAATGAAGAAATAATTTCGTATAACACATAACCTTTTATACACAAACATGAGATGAGCTGTAGTAGCTTGTGTTTCAAGTCCATTTCGACTCGTCACCCTATCCTGCACCCGGCTGCTGCGTGTATTATTAATCGTTTGTTTATTTTTATTTTTTAGATCTTTGACAAATTGCAGTCACCGCCGCCGACCGTGTCTCTATTTTATTTATTTTCTCTCTCGTTCTCTCTCTCTCTCTCTCTCTCTCTCTCTCTCTCCCTCTCCCCATTTTGACTCAGCAATGACGGCGGCAGCGATCGTTCGTACAAGCGTTTAAGCTGATTAGTTGTTTGGAAAACCGTAAAACCCGTTTATACCTCTCTAAACAAACACAGAGCAAATATCCAGTAATTCGCATTTATTGCATTAAAAACAAACACATATTTTGTTTAACATAATGGTTGGCAAACCGTTCGACGGCGAGGGCACACATAAAATACATATACCTACAACCGGCCAAATCCCTCGGGTTCAATAATATTATATGTATGATGTTGTAACGTTATTGTTTCGTCGTTGTAGTAGCGTTGCTTTTCCGAGGGCGCGGTATTAAACAACCCTCTTGGTTTCCCACTACAAGCCCCAAAACCGGAGTAGGATTTATTTATTCTCTTTTTTTCCCAACCGTTCGTTTTTCCTCTCAATATATATGTACTAATATATCTCTTCATTAGGTACGCACGGTACTGCTGTGTACAATATTTATTTCCCCCCCCCCCTCCGAAACATACTCACGTTTTTACTCTCTCAAGTATGGGGGTAATAATACGTCCCCCGTAATATATATATATATATTATATTTAAACAAAAAATAACATAATAATAATACCTGCGTAATACTCGCTGCCGTTGTATTCCATATATTACATAATGTACATAAACTGCAGAGAAACACATACTTATGTATATAATTAGTACAGTATTTACTATTTAGAGGGTTGGGTAGTGTGGGAATTTAATATATATATATATAGGAATTAATACTATAAACGCCGATTACTTCGGAACATTTTTACAATCAATTTCGCCGTGTTTATTGAAGGGCAGTGGCCGCGGTGGTAGGTATCTGTAACATTATTACATGGGAGGAGTTGTAGGCATTTTGCGAGTGGTAGGGTTTTAAAGCTATAAACACGATTATCCGTAACCCTCTGCAGCTCTAATTATTAAACACTATAAATGGCAGGTGTTAATTATTCATTTTTTTTTATCGGACATTAAAAACACGCATTTCGAGTACCTATAGTACCTACCTATGTGTAATATTATGTTATATGTTATAGGCTCGTGCCGCCTATACATATTATAATACCGTTTAGCGGTAGTCTGCTCGACTCGGAGGCCTGCTGGATCATAAACACGTAAAACGCGTAATATAATAATAATATTATAACGAATTGTGTTACATTTATACGTCGTATAGGTATCTATAATGTAAAATATGGTGTAGAAATAATAAAAATGTACACCTGTCCGTATATCATACTCCTCCGCCCCACACTGTGAACGCTCGCTTCGTAAACGTCGTTCATGAATATTAATAATAACCGACACGAGCGAGCACCATCGACACGTAAACGAAATTAAATAATATTATGATAATTCCAACGACAAACGTCTTTCACATCTACCCATTAATATAGAAGCGTGTCTGCGTGTATACAACCTGTGCATATTATTATATATAAGTGCACACCATGCAGACGTGTTGTCTTGAAACGATCACTCGTGTCTAATTTTTACTACGTCTGTATTGGATTATTTACATTGATATATATTATTATTATTAAAATTTTAACCTATCCGGTGGCCAGCGGGTGGTTTACGCTTAGTAAAACATTATACAGGTATTACGGGCGTAGACTGTAATATTATTATAAGCGTAGCCAATATTTAATTAATATTATGACACCTGCATTTAAACGCTGTTTGATTTTAGCGCAAATAAAAAAAAATAACTGCGCTTCCCGACATTACATAATTTATAGTTTAATATATGTATTACTTTCAAATAATTACTCGTTGATAACAATGCTGTATTATGTATTATATTTAGCATTATTTCATTGTCCATAACTATACTAATATTGGTGCTTTGAGTAATGATTTCTTTTTCACTTAATTTATCTTAATTTATAATTTTATATTTATAATAGAGTCTCGATAACCCGAATTTTTTCTTGCCCCTTGAAGAGTTTGTTAGTTGTGTTTGAGGTTTACAACTCGAAAAATACACAACTAGGATTTATTTTTATTTCCCTTAAGATTCGAGTTATCGAGGCTCGAATGTGTATAATTATTGTAATCTTGAATTTGATAAAACTATAATAATATTAATATGTATTTATGTAGCAGTATAAAATATTTATACCAGACTGATATTTGTTTACAACGAAAAAACGGGTTTTGTATTCTCACATGTTCAAATTTATTTGCAAAACCAGTTAAATTCAAAATAAAATAATCAATAAATCATTGAACAATAACAAAATCTAATTCACTTCGGTGATCAGAGTTAAAAATTTATAAATAAACAAAACGCAAATTGCTTTCTTAAATTATTATCAAATATTTTTACCTACGGGCTACGATGGTTGCCTAACTTAACGCCTAACTATTTTTTATTATATTTACTATTTACACTGTACAGACATCTTATATTCTTATAATAATATAAGCGTTTAAATAAATACAATGTAAGCAGCAACTAAAGTACATAAATGTCTGTGTATTACGAACATTTTAATCAGCGTTATACGTTATATTCAGCTTTACTCACACTAAAAAAACAGATTTCTTATTATTTAATACAAGAAAAGTTTCATTATTTTTAAATTATAATCAAACAGCCATTAAATTAAATTAGATACTAAAGTTATAATTATAACAAGGGGAAGAGTTACAACAGTTATTATTCAAATTCATTTAAAAATATATATATATTGTCTGACATGAATATTAAATAAACAAGATTATTAATATATGTAATATTTCAAAAGCGGTCAAAACAAAATATATATGTTAAAACCAAAGCGTACTATAACTTAAAGATATATTCTTGCTTTACATTGAAAAATATAAAATATTTTTACACATTGACTATGGACCTAGAATTATCGATAAATTCGTTGATTTAATTAACTAAAACGTATTAGTATTTATTTTCGATATAAAAACGATTAACAGTCATATTGCAAACTAGGTAATGATAAGTAAAACGTTTAGAATTTCATGTACAGGCACTAATCACATTAGAAAAAATAAAAAAATATGTACATAGCATAATATATTGCAATGTGGATAGATTTATGGCATGAGAAATGTACAATATACAAGTACACCGTAAACTGGACATCTGTAGCATTGGACTTATTAGCTCTGCTTTGGTTGATTCATTTAGCTGTAATAAAATTCAAAAACATACTAATATATTATATTATATATTTTAATATAGGTTCACTACACTGTATATTTCAGCTTAACATATATATAATATCGTATTATATACATGCATGTGAAATATTACTACCCAAACGTAAATCAAGTCACTACTCTATATATATATATATGTATGTATATGTATGTGTGTATGTATGCATGTATGTATGTATGCATGTATGTATGGTACTCACGCACTGATGCATAGGTACATTGATACATGCATATAAAGTCACGGAATGAAATAAATCGGAACGGATATTTTGTGATGCAGAGATAGAAAACCGGTAGAAGTGACAGTCGGATTCTACCTACTGTTGTATAAAACATAAAATAAAAAGTCAGCTCGCAGTCGAGATACTTCAGTATGCTTCATCGTGTTATCAATAAATTTATTGGATTTCTACATAATATAAACACACATGCGCATGTTCGAATGGCATATATAAAATGTAAGCAAATACAAAGCTTAACTACGTATAGTATTATTATTATTATTATTATTATTGTGTATTATTACTAATACATATTATTATATATTTTATAATTCAATTGCTTTATGTTAGTGGCCGCTGTTACCTTTATCCGTATAGGAAACACGCTGGTGTTCCCATTCACCTGGTTCCATAAAACGTCATATATAATAATATATTTATCATCCGAATCGTTTCGATTCCACGCGGTATAATAATAATAATAATATCGTTATATCGATTTTAGATGTCTTTTACACAATAAAAAAAAACAATACAAAAATTGTAAATTATTATCGTTTGTCATCGTTATACACGATGCCGTCGAAAACAACGCTGTTCAATATACGTTACATTATACATGCACTTATACAGTTATACAGAACTGCATTACGTTACGAAGTAATGTGATATTGTTGTTTTAAAAGAACTGTTATAAATCCATCTGTTAGTTGGTACAAATCATTTGATGCGTATTGATATTTTATTGATATTTTCCAGATACGGCGAGCGCATAATATAATATCATAGCTGCAGCACCGTTCGTTTTTCCAGTAAGGAGATATCGCAGTGAGCGTGTACCATCCATATGATGATAATATATTACACGTTATTATTGTTTAATGTTTTCTCTCGATATCTCGGCGACGACGGAGATTGAAAATGAATGCTGAAAAATATTACAATAAATATTATTATAATATAATATTATGCCCGTGACTACGTGACTCGTACAACAGCGCGGTGTACAACGATTTTTTCCCGATAAGTGAAACACACGTCGGCAAGATAATTTGTTATATAATATCAAATAGACTTCAAGACTATCCTTGCATTTGCACACGTGCCTACTTATTTTGACGGTTGTACAATGTAAGATATTTAAATTTGTTTCGTGAAATGCTGAAATCATACAAAAAGTTTGACATAGTTTTCATCATATTTCATAACATTTTTACAAAAAAAAAAAAACACTAGTTGGAAAAATGTAAGAATTTTAATCGGTTATTGATACTTATCGGCTATCATATAGTGCTCATCATAAGTGCTCATCTTGACAATGTTCAATCGTTTTTATCCCTATAATATTAGCTGAATATCTTAGTACCTAATTTTAATTACATATTCGGATGCATATTTTCAACATTGTTCATGTAGCGCATTCCAGCACCCTAACATATTATAATAGAGACTTAGGTTATCACATACTACATGCACTCACAAATATACATATAGACACTCGCCCAAAATATTACCAAAGTTAAAACTCTGCAGTGCGCAATTAACGACTTATTTATTATAATATGTAATAGCTGGTATATAGTATCCTGAAATGTATAGGTACATAATCTTTATATATGTAATTCTACTGTACGTGTGTATGACACTGAACTCCTCCTAAACGGCTGGACCGATTTGAATGCATTTTTTGTGTAGTTGTCCAGCCCACAGATCGTGGTGTACAAGATGAAAGATGATGAGGTGTAAATAATTCTAAGTCAATTTTAGATTATTTTGAACATAGACTTTATTTGACATGTAAAACTGATAGAATATTTTGGTACACTGAAATTTATCAGAGAGTCGACTGGCGTGAGGGTGCTCGTAGGGACGGGTACAGATTTCCCGATTTTGATAAGCGAAAAAATTTTGATAATATCTCGATATACCACAACTTGTACCAGAATATACCAGAGATCCAGCAGTGACACCACCAATAGGAAATAATTTACAGTGATGCCTTGTTAGCGGCACTCGTCGCTACGCTCCTCGGCGCAGTCGCTACGCTCCGCAAATCGAAAATATCCCTCGACTTGCTATGCAACACCACCTCAAGTTGGTCACTGTGTAACCGATGTAATAACAAAGAACAACCACACTTATCATTTCGGCCAAAAGCTTATCACTACCGCTATCAAAATCGGAAAATCTGTCCCAGCCCCGGTGCTCGTACTGGCTCTGGTGAATCAAGTCTGAATATCGGGTAGATGGGTCCCTGTTTTATAGGCCTACTCTCCACTCTTCTCCTAGCGATAAGATAGCGCTGACCCCGTTTACTATTGCACGTGTGCGTAGGTTTCCAGGAAACGGTCGCCCGGTTGTGGCGGTCGAGAGATTAGATATATTATCTTAACGTACTTTCGGTAGTCGGATTCTCAGAACTATACGCACTCGATTTCTTATTGCGTCGTTATTCTTAATCCCCGAGGTTGACAACATCCCAGTGTGAACAATCTCATATTATGTCCCCCTCACTATTTAAGCCTTTAAAATATATGCGTATATGGCGGGACTTCAGTACATAGCATTTGTATGCGTTTGGATGACGCCCTGGATGGTTAAGATTCACAATTGGACCCTATAGGTCCACCCGGGAAGTTGCTCAAACAGGGTTTTTAAGATTTACGAAGGAAATATTTGTTTAATATACGGTTGCCATTGGTTATGTGGGAAATATATTTAGTTGAAATTGGTGTTTATTTTTGTTGATTGGTCGCCTGCAGTGGTTCATCGGGCAGATCAGGTATATGAGCATGCATACAATTGAATTTTAGCACATTGCCTACCAAGCGGTGGCTGCGTTGCACTTACAGCCATTCGTCGGCGTGTCCGCAATCAAAATAAAAATAAAACATATTATTTATATAAAGTACTCATCAAGCGGGGTCCGCAATCCACAGCAGGTAGGCATAATATACTGTTCGCATTATCACCACGAGTCTCACAATAAAGAGTTGGCATTTTTAACGGGCAACATAGTGCACGAGATCAGCCAATTTAATATTATTAAGTAAGTTGTGTACGTAAACACAAGGAACTGTATTTTTGTCGACTTAAACATCGCGCGTTTTGCCTACCATACACAGATTGATCCATTCGCTCTAATGTCTTATACCCAACAGTCATAATTTAATTTGTATGCATTATTAGTTGATTATTAATATAATTACCTATAGTAATTGTTATATTGTATAATACTAGGGTCTTTTCTATTTTTTGTTTTATTGAGTAAAGGCTTTAACATCTGATTTCATTAGCCTGAAAGTTATTTAACCGATTTTTACCGCGGAGGAGGGTATGGTTGGTTAGAACACTTGTATATGTGGCGAGGATTTGTTACTAGAAAGCCGAGTGGTCACCCATCCGGGAACTAGCTACACCGGCTGATGATTGACCTTAGAACGCGTTAGTAACTGAGGCCAACCAAAGCACCACATCAGGGTATTATATTATTGCATATTACACAGCTACATTTTTAGTATAAGTACCTATTTTATTTTCGGATTGAAATGAGAGTTTCTTTTATAGGCCGAAGAAAGTGGCGTATGTAGTTAAAAAATGATAAGTACTTAATAAAATATTGTAGCTCGTTCATAATATTATAATATTATTCAATACAACAATTGAACAATATTACAAGTACCAGATTTACAGTAAGCGAAGACTATGTCAATTGATGTATCCTAATATGTTTAACCTGTTTAAAGTCACTCAGATTAGTGCAATATTTTAATGATATCAAAGCTATTATTATTATCATCAGTTTCGTATAGCTGTAAGTTGTGTAACTCGTATGACGTATGGCGACGGGAGGAAATCGGCAAAAGAAACAAACGGGAAAGGAGAAATAAAAGCCGCTACATCCACGAAGTATCGTCGGGGGGGGGGGGGGGGTCCTTTTTT